>NC_088227.1:41111396-41173896 GCF_036934945.1 Oncorhynchus masou masou | reverse complement strand
TTGATTGCGCCGGGGAGGATTACAGATAGCCTACAATTATAGCGAATTATATTTTCATAATTAATTGGATGACACATTACATTTTGCTACACAGAATCTCTCACCACCAAGCTTTTCCATCTCCTCTCCTTTATTTATTTCTGCAACGTGCAGAGCGGCTGTCGACAGTTTAGTGAAATATGTTTAATTTGCGAAAACGTGTCACCATCTATGTTTCCCCGAACAAACTTCACTTGGTTTTCTTAAATGAAGCAGGAACAGGAACAGGAAGCAGGAAGCAGGAAGCAGGAACAGGAACAGGAACAGGAACAGGAAGCAGGAAGCAGGAAGCAGGAACAGGAACAGGAACAGGAACAGGAACAGGAAGCAGGAACAGGAACAGGAAGCAGGAAGCAGGAACAGGAACAGGAACAGGTTTGGAGAGCCCTATGGCATACTGAGTTTGGGGTGGGAAATCAGGGAAAGGCCTCCATTCGCTATTCAACTGCATACGGATGACATCATTTTAACATTTGATTATGGAGCGCTCTTAATCCAAAGCAAGTTGACATATTAGTAAAGACAAGATAACATTTGAGAATAGTCTGATTGGTGAAAATATGTAGGAAAGAAACGGCCTATTACAGTTATTATGTTGACGTGTGACAGTAAGACTGTGTGGTTGTGTGTGTGTGTGACTGTGTGTGTGTGTGTGTGTGTGTGTGTGTGTGTGTGTGTGTGTGTGTGTGTGTGTGTGTGTGTGTGTGTGTGTGTGTGTGTGTGTGTGTGTGTGACTGTGTGTGTGTGTGTGTGTGTGACTGTGTGTGTGTGTGACTGAGTGTTTGTGGGTGTGACTGTGTGTGTGTGAGTGTGTGTGTGACTGTGTGTGTATGTGTGTGTGACTGTGTGTGTGTGTGTGTGTGTGTGTGTGACTGTGTGTTTGTGTGTGCGTGAGTGCATGCAATCATCTAAACATCAGTTATCATGTAGTCATCATAATCATCATCTAACTCATCATCTAACCTATCATTTAACCCCATTCAGTAACCCCCTTCTGTAACACTCTTCAGTAACCCCCTTCAGTAACCCTCTTCAGTAACCCTCTTCAGTAACCCTCTTCAGTAACCCTCTTCAGTAACCCTCTTCAGTAACCCCCTTCAGTAACCCTCTTCAGTAACCCTCTTCAGTAACCCCATTCAGTAACCCCCTTCAGTAACCCTCTTCAGTAACCCCCTTCAGCAACACTCTTCAGTAACCCCCTTCAGTAACCCCCTTCAGCAACACTCTTCAGTAACCCCATTCAGTAACCCCCTTCAGTAACCCTCTTCAGTAACCCCCTTCAGCAACACTCTTCAGTAACCCCCTTCAGTAACCCCCTTCAGCAACACTCTTCAGTAACCCCCATTCAGTAACCCCCATTCAGCAACACTCTTCAGTAACCCCCATTCAGTAACACTCTTCAGTAACCCCCATTCAGTAACCCCCTTCAGTAACCCCCATTCAGTAACCCCCTTCAGTAACCCCCTTCAGTAACCCCTTCAGTAACCCCCATTCAGTAACCCCCCTTCAGTAACCCCCCTTCAGTAACCCCCATTCAGTAACCCCCCTTCAGTAACCCCCATTCAGTAACCCCCATTCAGTAACCCCCCTTCAGTAACCCCCCTTCAGTAACCCCCATTCAGTAACCCCCATTCAGTAACACTCTTCAGCAACACTCTTCAGTAACCCCCTTCAGTAACCCCCTTCAGTAACCCCCATTCAGTAACCCCCTTCAGCAACACTCTTCAGTAACCCCCATTCAGTAACCCCCTTCAGTAACACTCTTCAGTAACCCCTTCAGTAACACTCTTCAGTAACCCCCATTCAGTAACCCCCTTCAGTAATACCCTTCAGTAACCCCCTTCAGCAACACTCTTCAGTAACCCCCATTCAGTAACCCCCTTCAGTAACACTCTTCAGTAACCCCCTTCAGTAACCCCCATTCAGTAACCCCCTTCAGTAACCCCCTTCAGTAACCCCCTTCAGTAACCCCCTTCAGTAACCCCCATTCAGTAACCCCCTTCAGTAACCCCCATTCAGTAACCCCCATTCAGTAACCCCCTTATGTAACCCCCATTCAGTAACCCCCATTCAGTAACCCCCTTCTGTAACCCCCATTCAGTAACCCCCTTCAGTAACCCCCTTCAGTAACCCCCATTCAGTAACCCCCATTCAGTAACCCCCATTCAGTAACACTCTTCAGTAACCCCCTTCAGTAACCCTCTTCAGTAACCCCCATTCAGTAACCCCCTTCTGTAACAGTCTTCAGTAACCCCCTTCAGTAACCCCCTTCAGTAACCCTCTTCAGTAACCCCCTTCAGTAACCCTCTTCAGTAACCCTCTTCAGTAACCCTCTTCAGTAACCCCCTTCAGTAACCCTCTTCAGTAACCCTCTTCAGTAACCCTCTTCAGTAACCCCCTTCAGTAACCCTCTTCAGTAACCCTCTTCAGTAACCCCCTTCAGTAACCCTCTTCAGTAACCCTCTTCTGTAACACTCTTCAGTAACCCCCTTCAGTAACCCCTTCAGTAACCCCCTTCAGTAACCCCCTTCAGTAACCCCCTTCAGTAACCCCCTTCTGTAACCCCCTTCTGTAACCCCCTCCACTAGTCCTCACCCTAGTCATCATCAGTACAATCATGGTTGTGTTTAAACATGTGAACATTGGCCTCATTTAATTAAGTCACTATGAGCATTAGACAGACACACCCAGCACCTCCCTGTTTTACTGCCTCTAATCAGCAGCATTCATTTCCCTCTCTCTCTCTCTCTCTCTCTCTCTCCCTCTCTCTCTCTCTCTCTCTCTCTCTCTCGCTCTCTCTCTCTCTCTCTCAATAAATTTTAATTTAAAGGGCTTTATTGGCATGGAAAACATGTTTACATTGCCAAAGCATGTGAAATAGATAATAAAACAAAAGTGAAATAAACAATACCTTTTTTACAGTAAACATTACACTCACAAAAGTTCCAAAAGAATAAAGACACTTCAAATGTCTTATTACGTACAAATAGTTAAAGTACAGAAGGGAAAAATAAATTAACATAAATATGGGTTGTATTTAGAATAGTGTTTGTTCTTTGCTGGTTGGCCTCCCCTCTCTCTCTCTCTCTCTCTCTCTCTCTCTCTCTCTCTCTCTCTCTCTCTCTCTCTCTGTCTCTCTCTCTCTCTCTGTCTCTCTCTCTCTCTCTGTCTCTCTCTCTCTCTCTCTCTGTCTCTCTCTCTCTCTCTCTCTGTCTCTCTCTGTCTCTCTCTGTCTCTCTCTCAAATCTATTTAATTTGGAAAGGATAAATCATTTTCCTCCAGCGAAGAAGGGGGGAGTTAATTGCGTGTTGTTTTAGATAACAAAACAAAATACAATTCTGTTTTGGGCCTCGCCTGTCTGCCCCTGACTGTGCTAGACAGTAAAGCCTTGTGTCTATTGACGTCCGTAATCTGTTAATTAGCTACTGGGGGAAACAAGAACAAAGACAGCGACAGGTGATTCCAAAAAACTATTTTCCTAGATTCCTCACATCATAACATCCTAGGAAGGGCAGCGATGGTATATCGCTGGAAGAGAGGACCCACTCGCATCCCACTGATACATTGATAAGGAGACTTCTTTTTTTATTTGATTTAAATGTAACATTTATTTAACTAGGCAAGTCAGTTAAGGACAAATTCTTATTTACAATGACGGCCAACACCGACCAAACCTGGACGACGCCGGGCCAATTGTGCGCCGCCCTACGGGATGCAGACTGGATTCAAGTCAGGGACTGTAGTAGCTTAAACCGCTGCGCCACTAGGGAGAGGACACAATATATCGAGAAAAAGTCTTTAGAGATTCATCCAGCATCTTTGTCATGGAAAATATCTCCATTGATCAGCCTGTCAATAGAAAGTGAGTCTGAGATAATTTGTATACACGGCTGTTTATTAAACAGCCGTCGATAAGTGTTCCATGCAGATGGCATTTCGGTGGAGTTAAAATGGCGCGTCATTCATGGCCTTTTCCTTTTAGCAAATGTCACATGAAATTAGCTTTTCTTTTCAAAATGTACTTTCCATCAACTGTACATCCAAAACATCACATTTTCTTTTCTCGCAATATTATTATTATTATTTTTTTTTTATATAACAACAGCTAAGTATAAATGGATTCAATTTAATATAGTAACATTAGTTATTCCACATTATTGATTGAACTGGCTGTTTTGCTCTTTATTTCTAAAGACACCATTGTTATTGTTTCCACCTATTTTTGTAGAAAACTAGGTATTGAATGAGAGAGAGAGGGAGAGAGAGAGAGAGAGAGAGAGGGAGAGAGAGAGACAGACAGAGAGACAGAGAGAGAGAGAGAGAGAGACAGAGCGACAGAGACAGACAGAGACAGACAGAGACAGATAGAGAGACAGAGACAGACAGAGACAGACAGAGACAGACAGAGACAGATAGAGAGACAGAGACAGACAGAGAGACAGAGAGACAGAGACAGACAGAGACAGACAGAGAGACAGAAACAGACAGAGAGAACCAGAGATAACGCTAGTCAAAGTAGTGTCTACCACAAGGTTCTGTTTTGCAGTCTTGCATGAATTAAATTCCATAGAACCCCCCCCCCCCCCAAATAAATAAATAAATATCGAGCTTGTGTCAGATCATGGATAAACATTCTGTCCTCAGAAAAAAGACAGGAAACTAGATCTGTACATACACAATTGTTGATTTTTTTCTGTATTGTGATCAGGTTCAGGACCTGCTGGTACATACAGTATGTGGATGCTTCCTGTATTGTGATCAGGTTCAGGACCTGCTGGTACATACAGTATGTGGATGCTTCCTGTATTGTGATCAAGTTCAGGACCTGCTGGTACATACAGTATGTGGATGCTTCCTGTATTGTGATCAGGTTCAGGACCTGCTGGTACATAAAGTCTGTGTATGCTTCCTGTATTGTGATCAGGTTCAGGACCTGCTGGTACATACAGTATGTGGATGCTTCCTGTATTGTGATCAGGTTCAGGACCTGCTGGTACATACAGTATGTGGATGCTTCCTGTATTGTGATCAGGTTCAGGACCTGCTGGTACATACAGTATGTGGATGCTTCCTGTATTGTGATCAGGTTCAGGACCTGCTGGTACATACAGTATGTGTATGCTTCCTGTATTGTAATCAGGTTCAGGACCTGCTGGTACATAAAGTATGTGTATGCTTCATGAGGGCTCCAGCTCAGCGAGTAAACCCAGATCATAAATGACACACGCTATTGACTAGCATGTGTGTGCCTGCTATACGGAGGCCTGCTACACGGAGGCCTGCTATACAGAGGTATGCTACACGGAGGCCTGTTATATGGAGGCCTGCTATACCGAGGCCTGATATACGGAGGCCTGCTACACGGAGGCCTGCTATACAGAGGCATGCTACACGGAGGCCTGCTATACAGAGGTATGCTACACGGAGGCCTGCTATACAGAGGTATGCTACACGGAGGCCTGCTATACAGAGGTATGCTACACGGAGGCCTGCTATACAGAGGTATGCTACACGGAGGCCTGTTATATGGAGGCCTGCTATACCGAGGCCTGATATACAGAGGCCTGCTATACGGAAGCCTGCTACACGGAGGCCTGATATACAGAGGCCTGCTATACGGAGGCCTGCTACACGGAGGCCTGCTATACAGAGGTATGCTACACGGAGGCCTGTTATATGGAGGCCTGCTATACCGAGGCCTGATATACGGAGGCCTGCTACACGTAGGCCTGCTATACAGAGTTATGCTACACGGAGGCCTGATATACAGAGGCCTGCTATACGGAGGCCTGCTACACGGAGGCCTGTTATACGGAGGCCTGCTATACAGAGGCCTGCTACACGGAGGCCTGATATACGGAGGCCTGCTATACAGAGGTATGCTACACGGAGGCCTGTTATATGGAGGCCTGCTATACAGAGGCCTGATATACGGAGGCCTGCTACACGGAGGCCTGATATACAGAGGCCTGCTATACGGAGGCCTGCTACACGGAGGCCTGCTATACAGAGGCCTGCTATACGGAGGCCTGCTACACAGAGGCCTGTTATACGGAGGCCTGCTATACAGAGGCCTGATATACGGAGGCCTGCTACACGGAGGCCTGATATACGGAGGCCTGCTATACAGAGGCCTGCTATATCTCTTGATTTATTCATTCACAACAAAAACATGGTATATTGTAGACCTCCATATAGCGCTATGTACTTTGTGTGTGTGTACTGTGTGTGTACTGTGTGTGTGTTTTATACCAACGTTCTGCTTCATATTCAACTAGCTAATGATGTTAGAGCCATCTCTGATTCATATTCAACTAGCTAGAGATGTTAGAGCCATCTCTGATTCATATTCAACTAGCTAATGATGTTAGAGCCATCTCTCATTCATATTCAACTAGCTAATGATGTTAGAGCCATCTCTGATTCATATTCAACTAGCTAAAGATGTTAGAGCCATCTCTGATTCATATTCAACAAGCTAAAGCTGCATATATGCTGAGCGAACAAAACATTAGGATCACCTTCCTAATATTGAGTTGAACACAATTTAGCCCTCAGAACAGTCTCAATTAGTAGTGGGATGGACTCTATCAAATCAAATCAAATCAAAATCAAATCAAATTTTATTTGTCACATACACATGGTTAGCAGATGTTAACGCGAGTGTAGCGAAATGCTTGTGCTTCTAGTTCCGACAATGCAGTAATAACCAACAAGTAATCTAACTAACAATTCCAAAACTACTGTCTTATACACTAGTGTAAGGGGATAAAGAATATGTACATAAAGATATATGAATGAGTGATGGTACAGAGCAGCATAGGCAAGATACAGTAGATGGTATCGAGTACAGTATATACATATGAGATGAGTATGTAAACAAAGTGGCATAGTTAAAGTGGATAGTGATACATGTATTACATAAAGATGCAGTGGATGATATAGAGTACAGTATATACGTATACATATGAGATTAATAATGTAGGGTATGTAAACATTATATTAGGTAGCATTGTTTAAAGTGGCTAGTGATATATTTTACATCAATTCCCATTATTAAAGTGGCTGGAGTTGAGTCAGTGTGTTGGCAGCAGCCACTCAATGTTAGTGGTGGCTGTTTAACAGTCTGATGGCCTTGAGATAGAAGCTGTTTTTCAGTCTCTCGGTCCCAGCTTTGATGCACCTGTACTGACCTCGCCTTCTGGATGATAGCGGGGTGAACAGGCAGTGGCTCGGGTGGTTGTTGTCCTTGATGATCTTTATGGCCTTCCTGTAACATCGGGTGGTGTAGGTGTCCTGGAGGGCAGGTAGTTTGCCCCCGGTGATGCGTTGTGCAGACCTCACTACCCTCTGGAGAGCCTTACGGTTGTGTGCGGAGCAGTTGCCGTACCAGGCGGTGATACAGCCCGCCAGGATGCTCTCGATTGTGCATCTGTAGAAGTTTGTGAGTGCTTTTGGTGACAAGCCGAATTTCTTCAGCCTCCTGAGGTTGAAGAGGCGCTGCTGCGCCTTCTTCACGATGCTGTCTGTGTGAGTGGACCAATTCAGTTTGTCTGTGATGTGTATGCCGAGGAACTTAAAACTTACTACCCTCTCCACTACTGTTCCATCGATGTGGATAGGGGGGTGTTCCCTCTGCTGTTTCCTGAAGTCCACAATCATCTTGTTTTGTTGACGTTGAGTGTGAGGTTATTTTCCTGACACCACACCAACTATAAGGTGTTGGAAGCGTTCCACAGAATACTGGTCCATGTTGAGTCCAATGCTTCTGACGTTTGTGTCAAGTTGGCTGGATGTCCTTTGGGTGGTGGACCATTCTTTGTACACGTCACAGGAGGTTGGTGGCACCTTCATTGGGGAGGATGGGCTCGTGGTGATGGCTGGTGTGGAATTAGTGGAATTCACCTGGTGAGATTCATCTGTTGAGTCCATTTCTGCGTTTCACAAACTCTGTCCTCGTGACCCCACGGGGTGCACATTTTGGTTTTGCCCCAGCACTACACTGGTTCCTCAGTAGACAGACATCCCCATAGCTGGAGGAGTTATACACGTTGTATACATCCCAAATGGCACCTGATTCTCTACATAGTCCACTACGAACCCTAGTCAGAGCACTACGGAACCTGGTCAGAGCACTACGGACCCTGGTCAGAGCTCTCCGGCCCTTAGTCAAAGCACTACGGACCCTGTTCAGAAAACAACAGACCCTGGTCAGAGTACTACGGACCCTGGTCAGAGCACTACGGATCCTGGTCAGAGCACTACAGACCCTGGTCAGAGCACTACGGACCCTGGTCAGAGCACTACGGACCCTGGTCAGAGAACTACGGACCCTGGTCAGAGCTCTACTGACCCTGGTCAGAGCTCTACTGACCCTGTACTACCAATTAAGACATCGTCACCATTAAGACAGTGTTAGCCATTAAGACAACATTACCATTAAGACAGAGTTACCCATTAAGACAGTATTACCCATTAAGACAGTATTACCAATTAAGACATCATGACCCATTAAGACAGCGTGACCCATTAACTTCTTATGTTATGGGGGGCAGCATTTTCACTTTTGGATAAATAGCGTGACCAAATTCAACTTCCTGCTACTCATGCCAAGAATATAAGGTATGCATACTAGTAGATTTGGATAGAAAACACTCTGAAGTTTCTAAAATTGTTTGAATCATGTCTGTGAGTACAACATAACTTATGTAGCAGGCAAAATCAGATGTTATGTAGAAGCCAGGCTGCTGTATGTGTAAAAGGGTGCATGTAAAGGTTGAATTCTCAGAGCCATGTGGCGAATCAGGGAGGTGGTGCAACCTGGAGGATAGAGAAGAGGGCAATTAACCAAAGGGTTGCAGGTTCAAGGACTGATAGGGTCTGATGTTTTTCTGGTGCTATCTACTGCCGTTGTGCCAATGAGCATGGCACTTAACCCCGAAAACTGCTTTCGGGTGACCTTGCTCTGAGGCAAGGGTTGTCCTTAAAGATTCACACTAGAGATTCAATCAGACGAGACTGAGGTGGAAGACTGAAGAGTTCTCAATGACAATAACCTAAACGACATCATGCAATGTTTCGATCGATAGAGGGGGTGAAATAACCCAGTAAAAATCATTTCCATAGCAACATGACAAGTGTGAGTGTTTTTTTAGGGTCGTTATGTTACTCTACAGTATGTCCATGTCGTTGATAGTATAAAGTAAACCTTGTCTGGGAAAGCGTGAGGCTGTGTGCGTACACACATCGCCATGTAATAGTAATTTTACAGATCTACAGTAATCCTACTGATCTATAGTAATCCTACAGATCTATAGTAATCCTCCAGAACTATAGTAATCCTACAGATCTATAGTAATCCTACTGATCTATAGTAATCCTACAGATCTATAGTAATCCTCCAGAACTATAGTAATCCTACAGATCTATAGTAATCCTACTGATCTATAGTAATCCAACAGATCTATAGTAATCCTACATATCTATAGTAATCCAACAGATCTATAGTAATCCAACAGATCTATAGTAATCCAACAGATCTATAGTAATCCAACAGATCTATAGTAATCCAACAGATCTATAGTAATCCAACAGATCTATAGTAATCCAACAGATCTATAGTAATCCTACAGATCTATAGTAATCCAACAGATCTATAGTAATCCAACAGATCTATAGTAATCCAGCCGTTCCACAGTAATACTTCCCGAATGCACTGTAGACTGATATAGTGGTACGTTCTCATACGTCCTCTGCTGAGACCAGAGTCTGGTGGTGGTTCAGAATCTAATCAATGGGACGGTGGGATAAACAGTTCTACAGTTCTACACACAGGCTACACAGACACACACAGTCACACAAACAGACAAAATTACAGACACAAACAAACACGTTACACAAGGTCACACACACACACACACACACACACACACACACACACACACACACACACACACACACACACACTCACACTCACACTCACACTCACACACACACACACACACACACACACACACACACACACACACACACACACACACACACACCCTTCGAAGGCTTAGCAACTCCTTCCTGGCATTAGGCTGAGATGTGTTTCATATTGATGTTTTCTGTGATCAATCGGTAGAGTCTAGCATCTCTCTCGTTCATCAATACTGCTGACAGACCAGATGAGAAGCAGGGGAAATCCCATTCAGATGGACGATACATACAGTAGACACTATCTATGAATGATGGAGTTAGAATTGAATGATGGACAGAGATGTTAAATAGCTAGAATTGAATGATGGATAGAGTTATTATAGAGTTAGAATTGACCGATGGATAGCAGAGATGTTAGATAGACATGAAAGATGGGCAGATACATGTATGAGATATAGATTGAAACTGAGGAGATGTAAGTTTTCTTGATGGAATTATGTTTTTGTGTAAGTGTTATTTTGTATAATTTTGATTGTATCAAAATACACACACACATTTTGATTGTATCAAAATTATACAAAATAACACTTACAAAAAAAACATAATTCCATCAAGAAAACTTACATCTCCTCAGTTTCAATATATATCTCATACATGTATAATTCCATCAAAAAGACAAAAAACACCAGGAATCAGTTCCAAGTGATTTTAATTTGGTAAATGTGTTCGCAAGTATTATTGCATAATAGAGAGATTTGTTCGTGTTTGTTAAGTAAGATGGCGTCGGAGCAGAAGGCAGACGTTTCACATGCTACCAACCAATAGTTTTTTTTTCATTTATCAACGCTGTTTGTGACTTATTTCTTTACTGTATTTGAACATAATGTTGCCGCGACCGTCTCGGATAGGGGGCAGCATTTTCACGTTTGGATGAAAAGCTTGTCCAGAGTAAAGTGCATGCTACTCAGTCCCAGTTGATAATATATGCATAGTATTAGTATATTTTTATAGAAAACACTCTGACGTTTCTAAAACTGTTTGAATGATGTCTGTGAGTATAACAGAACTCATATGCCAGGCGAAAATCTGAGAAACATCCAACCAGGAAGTGGGAAATCTCAGGTTTGTAGTTTTCAACTCTTTCAACTCTTGGCCTATCGAAAACACAGTGTCTATGGGGTCAAATTGCACTTCCTAAGGCTACCACTAGATGTCAACAGTCTTTAGAACCTTGTTTCAGGCTTCTACTGTGAAGGAGGGGGGAATGAGGGCTGAATGAGTCAGTGGTCTGGCAGAGTGACACGTGTTCACGTGAGAGTTAGCTTGAGTTCCATTGCATTTCTGAAGACGAAGGAATTCTCCGGTTGGAACATTATTGTAAATTTATGATAAAAACATCCTAAAGATTGATTCTATTCTTCCTTTGACATGTTTCTACGGACTGTAACGGAACCTTTTGACTTTTCGTCTGCTTGTGTTTCATGTATTTGGATTACTGGGCTGAACGCGCTAACAACAAGGATGTATTTGGACATAAAGATGAACTTTATCGAACAAATCAAACATTTATTGTGGAACTGGGATTCCTGGGAGTGCATTCTGATGAAGATCATCAAAGGTAAGTGAATATTTATAATGTTATTTCTGACTTCTGTTGACTCCAACATGGCGGATATCTGTTTGGCTTGTTTTGTTGTCTGAGCGCTGCACTCAGATTATTACATGGTTTTCTTTTTCTGTAAAGTTTTTTTGAAATCTGACACAGTTGTTGCATTAAGGAGAAGTATATCTTTAATTCTGTGAAAAACAGTTGTAGCGTGCACAATTTCAACTTCCTGCTACTCATGCCAGGAATATATTATATGCATATGATTAGTAGGTGTGGATAGACACCACTCCGAAGTTTCTAATACTGGATCAATAACAGAACTTATGTAGCTGGCAAAACCCCAAGGAAAAACTGTTCAGAATAAAAAAATGTTTTTCCTCTGACAGTTCCCTCAGTTGTCTTTGCCAAGGGAAAGTAGATAGCGCCCATTTTACAGTTCCTACGACTTCCACAGGATGTCACCAGTCTTTGGAATTGGGTTGAAGTTAATCATTGGTGGAACAAAGAAGAGGCACATCCTGGAACAACATTACACTTTTGATAGTTACGCAAGAGGGAAAAAGGAGCATGTCTTGTTTACTTTCTCTATCGAATACAGTTTGCCCCGTCTACAATTTGATCGATTATTAACGTTTAAAAACACCTAAAGTTGTATTACAAAGTAGTTTGAAATATTTTGGCAAATTTTATAGGCAACTTTTGAAATGTTTTGTAGTGACGTTGTGTTTTGGAAAGCTGTTTATTTCCGGATCAAACCTGCTTTATAAATGGACATTTTGGGTATACATGGACGGAATTATTCGAAAAAAAGGACCAATTGTGATGTTTATGAGACATATTGGAGTGCCAACAAAGAAGCTCGTCAAAGCTAATGCCTGTTTTATATTTTATTTTAGCATTTTGTGTAGCGCCGGCTACGCTAATTCTTTTGTTTACAACTCGTTCAGGTGGTCCGGGGGGGTGCATGCTATCAAATAATAGCTACTCATGCTTTCGCCGAAAAGCATTTTTAAAATCTGACATGATGGCTGGATTCACAATGAGTGTAGCTTTGATTGAGTACCCTGCATGTGTGATTTAATGAAAGTTTGAGTTATATCGCGTTTTTTTGAATTTGGCGCTATGCATTTCCCGAGGCTATTGGCCACTTGAGACGCTAGACTATCCCTAAGATGTTAATTAACTGTTCACTGTGATGTGTCAGACCACTAGCTTCCTATAGTATAAGTTATACACTTATTCCTTATCTGGTTTCCTGCTGCCTGTCCTCTTCGGTCTATCAGAGTCAAGGGGCACTGGAATGTTTCCATCAAACAGTTAAGTCTTTGTTGAGAGCTTATTGTACTGAGACGGATAAGGATTGGGAGGAGGGGTTGCCTTGGTTACTGTTAGCCCGCTAGGGAGGTTTCACAGGAGAGCACGGGTTTCAGTCCAAATGACCTTGAGTTTGGACAAAGGGTGTGTGGAATTCTATCTGTTCTCCAGGATGACTGGATGTCTCCCAAGCCCCCTCAGCCCCTGTTATCTTACATGTGTGATTCCCGGATACGCTTGCACTCCGCTGGTGAGATGGCTAAAGAGAAGCTATCAACTTCACAGGAGAGGATGAAGTGCATATTTGATTGGGCGAACGGAGTCTTGTCACTTTAGCCCAGGTGACCAGGTTCTTGCTCTGCTGCCAATGGTTGGTTCTCCTTTTCAAGCCAAGTTTCAAGGTCCATATACGGTTGTGCACCAGTACACTGAGCAAAACTATCTAGTTGCAACTCCAGAATAGAGAAAAGCACACCAACTGTGCCATTTAAATCTGTTAAAACCCTATTATGCACATTCCTCTGAGGCTGAACAGCAGGAGTCTACAGAGGACGGTAAAACCTGTTATTTTGGCTAATACCGTTATTTCGATGGGTTCTTGTCATGCTAGGTCCATGCATGGGGAGGAAGATGTTCCCGGTCCCAACAATTGCATACTGCAGGGTAGATTGGGTAAATTCAGAGACACTGGATGTTTTAAATAGCCTTCTTCTTGCTCATCTACCTGCTGATGGGCAGGATGAGATGATCGGTCTGATCCGGAGATTTCCAGGTTTGTTTTCTGATACTCCTACACGTACAAACTTAATAGAACATGACATTGACGTTGGGGATGCTGACCCCATTCGTCAGCGGTTCTATAGAGTTTCTTCAGAGAAACTGCATTGTCTGGATGCTGAGGTCAGGTACATGCTGGAGAGTGATATAGCAGAGCCTTCTTTCTCCAGTTGGGAATCTCCCTGTATCTTGGTTAGTAAACCGGATGGAACAAACCGATTTTGTACGGCCTACCGTAAGGTAAACAGTGTCACAAAGCCAGATTAATTTCCTCATCCACGGAGGGAGGAATGCGTTGATCAAGTCGGAGCAGCTAAGTTTGTGACCTGTTAAAAAGGGATATTGGCAGGTGCCACTGACGACTAGGGCACGTGAAATCTCTGCCTTTATTACACCCTCTGGTCTGTACTCGTATTCGGTTATGAGTTTCGGCCTGCGTAACGCACCTGCCACTTTTCAGCGACTTATGAACAGGGTTTTCTCCAGTCTGGCCGGGTGTTTATCTGGGCGCCGTAGTAATACATGCAGATACTTGGGAGGAACAAGCCTTGTTCCACCGCCGAGCTATCCATCAATCTGGCTAAATGTGAGTTTGCTAGGAACTTCTCTACTGTGGTCACTGCCTTTACGGATTTGCTGAAAGCTAAGGCTGTTCACGTCTGGTCTTCTCTTTGTCAACAGGCTTTTGAAGATGCAAAGAGGCTGCGTACCTCAACTCCGGTGCTGGCTGCACCTCGAGTGGAATTGTAATTTACCTTGCAGGTGGATGCGCGTCATGTGGGGACAGGTGCAGATGTGTCTGGTGTTGAGAGGCCTGTTAGTTTATTTTCTCCAAAAAGTTTAACCATTATCAGTTGAAGTACTCGGTCATGGAAAAAGAGGAATTAGCACTAATATGGGCGCTACAACACTTCGAAGTGTATGTCAGGTTGGAGTAGTACCTATTGTGGTCTACACCGACCATAACTCTCTCACCTTCTTGAGGTCCATGAGGTGTCCTAACCAGAGGATAAAGAGATGATGATTATTTTTTACAAGCATTCCATCAAACGTGCGGCAGGTGGACTGATAATGTCGTTGTTGACGCGTGCGCCCTGATCCTGAATGTCCACGTGACTGACCACTGTTTATTTTGTGTTTGGTATTGTCCTATCACGCCTGTTTGTTCCCTTCTGGTCTCGTTTTGTTCTTTCCTCTTAAAGGTTACTTCCTGTGCGCAAAGGTTACTGAGGTCTGGGGAGGATGAGTTTGGGGCGAGTGGAAGTGTGAACCCGTAACCCCTCATGGGCTAATGCTTTTTAAATGATAACTTGGGTTAGCTAACACAACGTGCCATTGGAACACAGGAGTGATAGTTGCTGAGGTTGTCCCCTCATGGGCTCATGCCTTTTTAATGATAACTTGGATTAGCTAACACAACGTGCCATTGGAACACAGGAGTGATGGTTGCTGAGGTTGCCCCCTCATCGGCTAATGCCTTTTAAATGATAATTTGGGTTAGCTAACACAACGTGCCATTGGAACACAGGAGTGATGGTTGCTGAGGTTGCTGAGGTTGCCCCCTCATGGGCTAATGCCTTTTAAATGCCTTTTAAATGATAACTTGGGTTAGCTAACACAACGTGCCATTTAATCTTAGTAAAAATTCCCTGTTTTAGGTCAGTTAGGATCACCACTTTATTTTAAGAATGGGAAATGTCAGAATAATAGAGAATTATTTCAGATTTTATTAGTATTTGGTAGCATTGCCTTTAAATTGTTTAACTTGGGTCACATTTCTGGTAGCCTTCCACAAGGTTCCCATAATAAGTTGGGTGAATTTTGGCCCATTCCTCCTGACAGAGATGTTGTAACTGAGTCAGGTTTTTTAGGCCTCCTTGCTCGCACATGCTTTTTCAGATCTGCCCACATATTTTTAATAGGATTGAGGTCAGGGCTTTGTGATGGCCACTCCAATACCTTGACTTTGTTGTCCTTAAACCATTTTGCCACAACTTTGGAAGTATGCTTCACGTCATTGTCCATTTGGACGACCCATTTGCGACCAAGCTTTAATTTCCTGACTGATGTCTTCAGATGTTGCTTCTATATGTCCATATAATTGTTCCCTTCTCATGACGCCATCTATTTTGTGAAGTGCACCAGTTCCTCCTGCAGCAAAGCACCCCCACAACATGATGCTGCCACCCCCGTGCTTCACAGTTGGGATGATTTTCTTCGGCTTACAAGCCTCCCACTTTTTCCTCCAAACATAATGATGGTCATTATGGCAAAACAGTTCTATTTTTGTTTCACCAGACCAGAGGACATTTCTCCATAAAGTACAATCTTTGTCCCCATGTGCAGTTGCAAACGGTAGTCGGGCTTTTTTATGGTGGTTTCGGAGCAGTGGCTTCTTCCTTGCTGATTGGCCTTTCAGGTTATGTCGATATAGAACTTGTTTTACTGTGGATATAGATACTTTTGTACCTGTTTCCTCCAGCATCTTCACAAGGTCCTTTGCTGTTGTTCTGGGATTGATTTTCACTTTTCGCACCAAAGTACGTTCATCTCTAGGAGACAGAACGCGTCTCCTTCCTGAGCGGTATGACGGCTGCATGGTCCCATGGTGTTTATACTTGCGTACTATTGTTTGTACAGATGAACGTGGTACCTTCAGGCGTTTGGAAATTGCTCCCAAGGATGAACCAGACCTGGGGAGGTCTACACATTTTTTTTCTGAGGTCTTGGGTAATTTATTATGATTTTGTCATGATGTCAAGCAAAGAGGCACTGAGTTTGAAGTTAGGCCTTGAAATACATCCACAGGTATACCTCCAATTTACTCAAATTATGTCAATTAGCCAATCAGAAGTTTCTAAAGCCGTGACATAATTTTCTAGAATTTTCCAAGCTGTTTAAAGGCACAGTCAACTTAGTGTATGTTAACTTCTGACCCACATGAATTGAGATATAGTGAAATAATCTGTCTGTAAACAATTGTTGGAAAAATGACTTGTGTCATGCACACAGTAGATGTCCTAACCGAATTGACAAAACATTTACATTTACATTTAAGTCATTTGGCAGACGCTCTTATCCAGAGCGACTTACAAATTGGTGAATTCACCTTATGACATCCAGTGGAACAGCCACTTTACAATAGTGCATCTAAATCATTTAAGGGGGGGGGTGAGAAGGATTACTTTATCCTATCCTATAGTAAATTCATAAGACATTTGTGGAGTGGTTGAAAAACGAGTTTTAATGGCCCCAACCTAAGTGTATGTGAACTTCCGACTTCAACTGTGTGTATATGTATATATATATATATATATTTTATATATATATATATATATATATATATATATATATATATATAAGTCTGTCTGTCTGTCTGTCTGTCTGTCTGTCTGTCTGTCTGTCTGTCTGTCTGTGTAACGTGTTCACTGGGAGTCGGGAAGCAAGTGCAGGGAATGAATCCTTTAATAAATAAAAGGAACACAACAAAACACGAAAACCACACAGACATAAAACCGAAAGTCAATAACGCCTGGGGAAGGTAACAAAGGGAGTGACGGATATAGGGAACGTAATCAGGAAGTGATTGAGTCCAGGTGAGTCAGATGAGGTGCTGGTCCGCGTAAAGATGGTGACAGGTGTGTGTAATATTGAGCAACCTTGTGACGTAGAGCGCCAGAGAGGGATTATACGTGACCATTTAGTGTTTTTCTAGACATTTCGAGAATATTCCCATGGCTGACCTGTCTGTAATTCTACTCATAGTTCACATACCTGTAAAATACACATACCTGTAAAATACCTACAAAATACACATATCTGTAAAATACCTGTAAAATCCACATAACTGTAAAATACCTGTAAAATCCAAGTAACATACAACATTCATGATGCGGTATACACACACACATACATATACATATACATATATATATATATATATATATATATATATATATATATATATATATATATATACACACACAGAAGTGTGACTCTTTTTCTTTGTATTAAAACTAGACAGTCAAGTGTTTACATCTGCAACACTCATTCATCAAACAACTAATGGAATTGGGGTTCAGAGAGTTGTTTCTATCTGAGAAAACCTCTCCATCATCAGTCCTTGACAGAAAGAGCAGCAGAGAGAGAGTGAAGCCAAGCAGGCAAGTAGCCAAGCAGGCAGGTAGCCAGACAACCAGGCAGAGCTAGCTGGTGAATAGTAAATAAGTGCTCTGAGATAAGCATTCAGAGGTCAAATACCCTTGAAACGCCAGTCAACACATGACAGTATTGTGGGGCCGTGGAGAAAGTATTTTGATAAGCACGCACGCACACTCTCTCTCTCTCTCTCTCTCTCTCTCTCTCTCGTCATAATGGAGAAAACGTGCAGCAGCAATACTATACTAGTGAAGAGCTAGGAATTGCAAAGAATAGCTCTGAAGGGAGGGAGGTATCTGTAGAGAGAGGTAACGTGGTGTAGAGAGAGGGAGGTAAAGCTCGGTAGAGAGAGGGAGGTAAAGCTCGGTAGAGAGAGGGAGGTAAATCTCTGTAGAGAGAGGGAGGTAAAGAGGGAGGTAAATCTCTGTAGAGAGAGGGAGGTAAAGCTCGGTAGAGAGAGGGAGGTAAAGAGGGAGGTAAATCTCTGTAGAGAGAGGGAGGTAAAGCTCGGTAGAGAGAGGGAGGTAAATCTCTGTAGAGAGAGGGGGATAAAGCTCTGTAGAGAGAGGGAAGTAAAGCTCAGTAGAGAGAGGGAGGTAAAGAGGGAGGTAAATCTCTGTAGAGAGAGGGAGGTAAATCTCTGTAGAGAGAGGGAGGTAAATCTCTGTAGAGAGAGGGAGGTAAAGCTCGGTAGAGAGAGGGAGGTAAAGCTCGGTAGAGAAAGGGAGGTAAAGAGGGAGGTAAATCTCTGTAGAGAGAGGGAGGTAAAGCTCGGTAGAGAGAGGGAGGTAAATCTCTGTAGAGAGAGGGGGATAAAGCTCTGTAGAGAGAGGGAAGTAAAGCTCGGTAGAGAGAGGGAGGTAAAGAGGGAGGTAAATCTCTGTAGAGAGAGGGAGGTAAATCTCTGTAGAGAGAGGGAGGTAAAGCTCGGTAGAGAGAGGGAGGTAAAGCTCGGTAGAGAAAGGGAGGTAAATCTCTGTAGAGAGAGGGAGATAAAGCTCTGTAGAGAGAGGAGGTAAAGCTCTGTAGAGAGAGGGGGTTATACGTAGGGAGAGGGAGGTAAAGCTTGTCTGCAGGAATTCTGGAAAGAGAAGCCAGCCAGTTTTTTATATATTTATTTACCTAGGCATGTCAGTTAAGAACAAATTCTTATTTTCAATGACAGCCTAGGAACAGTGTGTTAACTGCCTGTTCAGGGGCAGAATGACAGATTTGTACCTTGTCAGCTCGGGGATTTGAACTTGCAACCTTTTATTTATTAGTCCAATGCTCTAACCACTAGGCTACCCTGCCACCATCGCTGCCCCAGTTCGAAGGAGAAGATCCTCAAGGTTTGAGCCAACCTAATAACCTGGGTCTCAACCTTTGTGAGGCCTTCTTACAGGAGAGGAGTCAGAGAGCTTTATCAGGGTCTGAGGTGCGCTGCAGTCAGCATGAACAGACACTCAAGCTCTTCTGTCTGGAGGAAAAACAGCCTGTGTTGTGTGTCGCAATTCAAGGAAACATGAGTGGATCCCTATAGATGATGCTGTACAGGAACATAAGGTACAGCATTACATTGTATTGTTAATAGTCAGTGCAGAATGCAGAATTATTTTAAAATGACCATTTGTTTTTCACCTTGAGAATGATAATCGATGGTGGCAAGACACTAATGTAAGTATATGCTGAATATTACAACTGGCATCAGTGTGGTATTGTACAGCATGTTTAATTCCAGGAGAGACTCAAGCCAATGTTGAAGTCCTTACGGAAGAAACCGGAAGTCTTTAAAACACTCAAACTCCCCTGTGATGAAACAGCACAGCATATCAAGGTAAGATGCTGAGAGACGTAACAGAACTGTACAGATGCTGAGAGACGTAACAGAACTGTACAGATGATGAGAGACGTAACAGAACTGTACAGATGATGAGAGACGTAACAGAACTGTACAGATGATGAGAGACATAACAGAACTGTACAGATGCTGAGAGACATAACAGAACTGTACAGATGATGAGAGACGTAACAGAACTGTACAGATGCTGAGAGACATAACAGAACTGTACAGATGCTGAGAGACATAACAGAACTGTACAGATTGTATACGTCTGGTTTTATTATTTGTAGCTCCATTTACATTTCCAGAGATATGTTTATCTTGTTTCTCCAGAGGGAAGCCCAGCACATATAGAAGCAGATTAAGGTGGAGTTTAAAAAGCTTCACCAGTTTCTAAGTGATGAAGAAAGGGCCAGGCGAGCTGCACTGAAGGAGGAAGAAGAACAGAAGAGTAAATGATAACGATGAAGAAGAAGATTTAGGAGATGAGCAGAGTGACGTCATCTCTTTCAGACACAATCAGAGCCATAGAAGAAGAGCAGTAAGCTGAAGACATCTCATTCTTACAGGTAAATATTTATTTTTATAGAATAACGAATCATTTTACAGGTGAATCGCTAAATTAAATTACGTCAACTTTATATTAATTTAGTTTCAAAATATATACTTTTTTCATTCCTCTGAAGACCACAGTGAAAAGGTAAGTGATCTACATCCCGTCTCTCTCTTCACTGAAGTTCTCAACCCAAAAGCCCACAGCAGCACCGACTTGACTCTGCGGTTCTCAACCCAAAAGCTCACAGCAGCATTTACTCCTGAATCATCTTCCAGAGTCCAGTGCACACTGCCCGGATCCACAGCTGGTCTCAGGAGCACTGGTAGACATGGCCAAACACCTGACCAAACACCTGGGCAACCTGAAGTTCAGAATCTGGGAGAAGATACAGGACATCGTTCAATACACTGAGATGTATACACTTATCATCGTCATAAAAAAATAAGGAACATCTTCATGAAGTTACATGATTTAGATACATTCACACAGTGTAATAAAAAACACTTACTGGACCCCAACACTGCCTCATGAATAACAACTCAAGGTGTAATCATAACAACATACAGGAACTCAAGTCATTCTGCTCACCCGAACTAGAATTCCTCACAATCAAATGCCAGCCATATTACCTTCCAAGAGAATTCTCGTAAGTTATCGTCACAGCCGTGTACATTCCCCCTCAAGCAGACACCAAGACGGCTCTCAAGGAACTTCACTGGACTCTATGTAAACTGGAAACCACATATCCTGAAGCTGCATTTATAGTAGCTGGGGATTTTAACAAAACAAATTTGAGAACAAGGATACCTAAATTATGTCAGCACTCGGCCACTGCTACACTAACTTTCACGGTGCATAGAAAGCCCTCGCCAGCCCTCCCACGGCAAATCCGACCAGAAACCCAAACAGGATGTACCAGTGACTGGAACCATTCAATGCTGTTCTGACCAATCGGAATCTACACGTCAAGATTGCTTTGATAACGCGGACTGGGATATGTTCCGGTCAGCCTCAGAATAACATCGACCTATACACTGACTCTGTGTGTGAATTTATAAGGAAGTGCACTGTGGGTAATTAAACCTACCCTATCCAGAAACTGTGGATGGATGGTGGCATTCGCGCAAAACTGAAAACGCGAACCACCGCAATTAACCATGCAAAGAGGTCTGGGAATATGGCTGAATATAAACACTGTAGCTATTCACTCCGCAAGGCAATCAAACAGGCAAAATGTCAGTATAGAGACAAAGTGGAGTTGCAATTCAACGGCTCAGACACAAGACATATGTTGCAGGGTCTACAGGAAATCACGGACTATAAAAAAAACTGCCACATCAAGGACACCGACGATACGATTCCAGACAGACTAAACACCTTCTATGCCTGCTTTGAGGATAATAAAGTGCCACCGTCGCGGCCCGCTAACAAGAACTGCGCACCCCCCTTCTTCTCCGTGGCTGACGTGAGTGAAACTTTAAAACGTGTTAACCCTCGCAAGGCTGCTGGCCCAGACGGCATCCCTAGCTACGTCCTCACACCAGCCAGCCCAGTACATATTCAATCGCTCCCTATCCCAGTCTGTTGTCCCCACATGCTTCAAGATGGCTACCATTGTTCCTGTACCCAAGAAGGCAACGATAACTGAACTAAATGACTTCTGCCCCATAGCACTCACTTCTATCATCATGAAGTGCTTTGAGAGACTAGTCAAGGATCATATCACCTCCACCTGACACCCTAGACCCACTTCAGTTTGCGTACCGCCATAACAGGTCCACAGACGATGTAACCGCCATCACACTGCACAAATCAAATCAAATCAAATCAAATTTATTTATATAGCCCTTCGTACATCAGCTGATATCTCAAAGTGCTGTACAGAAACCCAGCCTAAAACCCCAAACAGCAAGCAATGCAGGTGTAGATGCACGGTGGTTAGGAAAAACTCCCTAGAAAGGCCAAAACCTAGGAAGAAACCTAAAGAGGAACCAGGCTATGTGGGGTGGCCAGTCCTCTTCTGGCTGTGCCGGGTAGAGATTATAACAGAACATGGCCAAGATGTTCAAATGTTCATAAATGACCAGCATGGTCGAATAATAATAAGGCAGAACAGTTGAAACTGGAGCAGCAGCACGGCCAGGTGGACTGGGGACAGCAAGGAGTCATCATGTCAAGTAGTCCTCGGGCATGGTCCTAGGGCTCAGGTCCTCCGAGAGAGAGAAAGAAAGAGAATTAGAGAGAGCATATGTGGGATGGCCAGTCCTCTTCCGGCTGTGCCGGGTGGAGATTATAACAGAACATGGCCAAGATGTTCAAATGTTCATAAATTACCAGCATGGTCGAATAATAATAAGGTAGAACAGTTGAAACTGGAGCAGCAGCACGGCCAGGTGGACTGGGGACAGCAAGGAGTCATCATGTCAGGTAGTCCTGGGGCATGGTCCTAGGGCTCAGGTCCTCCGAGAGAGAGAAGGAGAGAATTAGAGAACGCACACTTAGATTCACACAGGACACCGAATTGGACAGGAGAAGTACTCCAGATATAACAAACTGACCCCAGCCCCCGACACATAAACTACTGCAGCATAAATACTGGAGGCTGAGACAGGAGGGGTCAGGAGACACTGTGGCCCCACCCGAGGACACCCCCGGACAGGGCCAAACAGGAAGGATATAACCCCACCCACTTTGCCAAAGCACAGCCCCCACACCACTGGAGGGATATCTTCAACCACCAACTTACCATCCTGAGACAAAGCTGAGTATAGCCCGCAAAGATCTCCGCCATGGCACAACCCAAGGGGGGCGCCAACCCAGACAGGATGACCACATCAGTGAATCAACCCACTCAGGTGACGCACCCCCTCCAGGGACGGCATGAGAGAGCCCCAGCAAGCCAGTGACTCAGCCCCTGTAATAGGGTTAGAGGCAGAGAATCCCAGTGGAAAGAGGGGAACCGGCCAGGCAGAGACAGCAAGGGTGGTTCGTTGCTCCAGAGCCTTTCCGTTCACCTTCCCACTCCTGGGCCAGACTACACTCAATCATATGACCCACTGAAGAGATGAGTCTTCAGTAAAGACTTAAAGGTTGAGACCGAGTTTGCGTCTCTGACATGGGTAGGCAGACCGTTCCATAAAAATGGAGCTCTATAGAAGAAAGCCCTGCCTCCAGCTGTTTGCTTAGAAATTCTAGGGACAATTAGGAGGCCTGCGTCTTGTGACCGTAGCGTACGTGTAGGTATGTACGGCAGGACCAAATCAGAGAGATAGGTAGGAGCAAGCCCATGCAATGCTTTGTAGGTTAGCAGTAAAACCTTGAAATCAGCCCTTGCTTTGACAGGAAGCCAGTGTAGGGAGGCTAGCACTGGAGTAATATGATCAAATTTTTTGGTTCTAGTCAGGATTCTAGCAGCCGTAATTAGCACTAACTGAAGTTTATTTAGTGCTTTATCCGGGTAGCCGGAAAGTAGAGCATTGCAGTAGTCTAACCTAGAAGTGACAAAAGCATGGATTAATTTTTCTGCATCATTTTTGGACAGAAAGTTTCTGATTTTTGCAATGTTACGTAGATGGAAAAAAGCTGTCCTTGAAATGGTCTTGATATGTTCTTCAAAAGAGAGATCAGGGTCCAGAGTAACGCCGAGGTCCTTCACAGTTTTATTTGAGATGACTGTACAACCATTAAGATTAATTGTCAGATTCAACAGAAGATCTCTTTGTTTCTTGGGACCTAGAACAAGCATCTCTGTTTTATCCGAGTTTAAAAGTAGAAAGTTTGCTGCCATCCACTTCCTTATGTCTGAAACACATGCTTCTAGCGAGGGAAATTTTGGGGCTTCACCATGTTTCATTGAAATGTACAGCTGTGTATCATCCGCATAGCAGTGAAAGTTAACATTATGTTTTCGAATAACATCCCCAAGAGGTAAAATATATAGTGAAAACAACAGCGGTCCTAAAACGGAACCTTGAGGAACACCGAAATTTACAGTTGATTTGTCAGAGGACAAACCATTCACAGAGACAAACTGATATCTTTCCGACAGATAAGATCTAAACCAGGCCAGAACTTGTCCGTGTAGACCAATTTGGGTTTCCAATCTCTCCAAAAGAATGTGGTGATCGATGGTATCAAAAGCAGCACTAAGGTCTAGGAGCACGAGGACAGATGCACACTGCCCTATCCTGTCTGGACAAGAGGGATATCTATGTAAGAATGCTGTTCATTGACTACAGCTCAGCATTCAACACCATAGTACCCTCCAAAGTCATATTCAAGCTGGAGGCCCTGGGTCTCTACCCCACCCTGTGCAATTGAGTCCTGGAGTTTCTGACGGGCCACCCCCAGGTGGTGAAGGTATGAAACATGAACATCTCCACTTCGCTGACCCTCAACACTGGGGCCCCACAGGGGTGTGTGCTCAGCCCCCTCCTGTACCCCCTGTTCATCCACGACATCGTGGCCATGCACGCCTCCAAATCAAATATCAAGTTTGCAGACGATACAAGAGTAGTGAACTTGATTACCAACAATAACCAGACATCCTACAGGGAGGAGGTAAGGGCACTGTACGTCAACATCAACAAAACAAAGGAGATGATTGTGAACTTCGGGAAAAAGCAGAGGGAGCAACCTCCTATCCAAATCGAAGGGAGTGCAGTGGAGAAAGTGTACAGTTACTCAGTGTACACATCAACAACAAACTGAAATGGTCCACCCACACAGACAGTGTGGTGAAGAAGGCGCAATAGCGCCTCTTCACCTTGATTTGTGACACCTCTTTTGTGACGCCTGCTGGTTTGGAAAAAAAAGTTTTTTGAATGCTGGGCACTGTCCTCAGATAATCGCATGGTATGCGTTCGCCGTAAAGCCTTTTTTAAATCTGACAAAGCAGATTAACAAGAAGTTACGCTTTTAAATGATGTATGACACTTGTATTTTCTTGAATGTTTAACCTTTCTAGCTAGTTCCGTTAGGGGAACCCCTCGACAGCATTCCTCTGAAAAGGCAGTGCGCGAAATTCAACAATTTTTTTTGAATTATGTAACTTTCACACATTAACAAGTCCAATACAGCAAATGAAAGATAACCATCTTGTTAATCTACCCATCGTGTCCGATTAAAAAAAATGTTTTACAGCAAAAGTACTACATATGATTATGCTAGGTCATAGCCAAGTCGAAAAAACACAGCCATTTTTCCAGCCAAAGATAGGAGTCACAAAAAGCAGAAATATAGATAAAAATTAATCAATAACCTTCGATGATCTTCATCAGATGACACTCATAGGACATCATATTACACAATACATGTATGTTTTGTTCTATAATGTGCATATTTATATCCAAAAATCTCAGTTTACATTGGCGCCTTACGTGCAGTAATGTTTTGATTCCAAAACATCTGGTGATTTTGCAGAAATACACATGATAAACATTTATAAAAGATACAAGTGTTATGCACAGAATTAACGATAGACTTCTCCTTAATTCAACCGCTGTATCAGATTTAAAAAAACTTTACAGAAAAAGCATAATCTGAGAACGGCGCTCAGAACCCAAAACAGCCAGAGGAATATCCGCCATTTTGGAATCAACAAAGTTAGAAACAACACCATAAATATTCACTTACCTTTGGTCTTCATCAGAAGGCAGTCCCAGGAAACCTCAGATGTCCCACTTCCTGGTTGGATTTTTCTCAGGTTTTCGCCTGCCATATGAGTTCTGTTATACTTACAGACATCATTCAAACAGTTTTAGAAATGTCAGAGGGTTTTCTATCCAATACTAATAATAATATGCATATATTAGCATCTGGAACAGAATTGGAGGCATCCAAAAGTGAACATGCTGCCCCCTTTCCCAAAAAGGTTATTTTTACGTTTTTATTTTATTTTGCTCTCTGCAATTTCAACGGATGTTAGCGCCCCACAATTCCTTAACATCTGCTAACCATGTATATGTGTCCAATAAAATGTGATTTGCTTTGATTTATCACAACTTCTTTATTGTGTGTCTCTCTTTTTCTCTGTTCAGATCGTGTGATTCTGGACCCCAACACTGACAACCTGGTCCTCATCCTGTCTGAGAACCTGAACGGTGGGATGATCAGCTGCTCACCAAAACAGTTAATTGTCATCCCAGAGGGCTTTGAAAGCAGGTTTATGCATGGATGGGTCCTAGGCTCTGAGGGCTTTAACTCAGGGAAACACAGCTGGGATGTCGAGTTTAAAGACAAATTGTCCTACTTTGTTGGTGTGGCCACTGAGTCTGTCTATAGGTCTAATCCTCGGGATGAAGTCTGGGCTTTTCAACACAATGATTATGTTTTAAATTTAGATGAATATGAAGTACTGTGCCCAAACAGTGAACCAATGGGTCTCATGTTGAGAGGGCGACTCTGTAGGATCAGAGTGCAGCTGGACTGGGACTGAGGAGAGCTGTCATTCTCTACCTTTATTTTAACAGACATATACACACTAATTGCACATAATTTCACAGAGACAGTCTTTCCAATATTTTGTACATCTTTCGGCAAGCTAAATATTTTACCTCTTAGGGCCTCTGTAAGAGTGGAACAGCACAGTTAGATCTGATACCACCTCTGTCTGTAACAGGGGGACAGACAGATCTGATACCACCTCTGTCTGTAACAGGGGAACAGATAGATCTGATAGCACCTCTGTCTGTAATAGTGATTACATGTGATTTTCATCCAGTTGATTTAGATTTAGCCACAAGATAATATCTATAGAAAACATGTTCTTTTATGGAGTCCAATAAAACCATTGATCTTCAAATGGTCTGTTTTTTACTATGTCTACAAATTGATTTCACACACACACACACACACACACACACACACACACACACACACACACACACACACACACACACACACACACACACACACACACACACACACACACACACACACACACACACACACACACACACACACACAATTTGTCCAGCTAAGCCTACTTTGCAGTTAACATTTAATTGAGAAGGTTGGGGGAAAAGTATTTCTGTCAACTAGCAGACGGTTAAAACATCAAATGACTTCACACGCAATATTGCTGGAAATTAATTAGGCAGATACCGTGTCATGTTTGGCTTTTTAAGCAAATAGTCGGCTAACCAGGGGTGGGATAATGTCAATGTTGCGTTGGTTAGATAGCAGGTGAAACTTTCTCTCTTTTTTTTCTGGTTTCATCTATCCTTTCTTGACTTTCTCAATATCTATCCTTACTGTATAGTCACAGCCAGGTCACCCGTGTTACAAGTCAGTATTCGACATCCATCCATTTCTAAAACGTCTGGAGATGACGTGGAAACCTGCCAACCGGGGCAACAGTGAGCGGTGTTACCTTCAAGTAGGTTTCGGTTCAGCTAGGGTGTTGTGGAAGGGGATGGTGGATGGGTGTAAGCATCCGGTTCCAAAAGGAAATCCAGCAATAAGAACTAGATTGTTTTAAGCCTATCCCTAACCTTAACCTTGACCTTAACCATTCGGAGTTAATGTCTGACCTTAACCTAAACACTTTGAAATTTGACGTTTGGAACAACTTCAAAACGTGTGAGAGATGAGAGATGGTGTTTGGAGAGCGGATTGGGTTGTTTGAGAGATGGTGTTTGGAGATCGGATTGGGTTGTTTGAGAGATGGTGTTTAGAGATCGGATTGGGTTGTTTGAGAGATGGTGTTTGAGAGATGGTGTTTGGAGATCGGATTTGGTTGTTTGAGAGATGGTGTTTGAGAGATGGTGTTTGGAGATCGGATTGGGTTGTTTGAGAGATGGTGTTTGGAGAGCGGATTGGGTTGTTTGAGAGATGGTGTTTGAGAGATGGTGTTTGGAGATCGGATTAGGTTGTTTGAGAGATGGTGATTGAGAGATGGTGTTTGGAAATCGGATTGGGTTGTTTGAGAGATGGTGTTTGGAGATCGGATTGGGTTGTTTGAGAGATGGTGTTTGAGAGATGGTGTTTGGAGATCGGATTAGGTTGTTTGAGAGATGGTGATTGAGAGATGGTGTTTGGAGAGCGGATTGGGTTGTTTGAGAGATGGTGTTTGGAGATCGGATTGGGTTGTTTGAGAGATGGTGTTTGAGAGATGGTGTTTAGAGATCGGATTGGGTTGTTTGAGAGATGGTGTTTGGAGATCGGATTGGGTTGTTTGAGAGATGGTGTTTGGAGAGATGGTGTTTGGAGATGGTGTTTGAGAGATGGTGTTGGGAGATGGTGTTTGGAGATCGGATAGGGTTGTTTGAGAGATGGTGTTTGGAGATTGGATTGGGTTTGAGAGATGGTGTTTGGAGATGGTGTTTGGAGATCGGATTGGGTTGTTTGAGAGATGGTGTTTGGAGAACGGATTGGGTTGTTGTTTGAGAGGTGGTGTTTGGAGAACGGATTGGGTTGTTGTTTGAGAGGTGGTGTTTGGAGAACAGAGAAACCAACGAGTGGATGATGTAGTTTTAATTCAGCCAGTCAATATTCAGTCAGTCAATCTCAGGAATTATAATTTACCCTCCTGTTGTGTTCGTTTCATGTTAATTAACTGGATGAATTAAATCCAAAAATGACCGCCCCATTATAGCTGATTATAAATCCACCTAATGTTGTGTTAGATATTTTTATCAATTTAAATTCATGTGAACATTACAAGTTTTGAACTTTAATTTTTTATTTATGGCCTGTAGGCCTCATTGACCTGAGCTCATACAACTCGTTTTTTGAGTTTAAAAAAAGCATAATGTATGGATTATTTTGACTATAACAAATACTCAGATGAAACATATTGTGCTATTTATCACAGACTACTTTGTATCAAAGTTTAACAAGGACTCTCTCCTCCTCACCAGTGTCATGATCAAAGATAGGATCAAGAGCCTCACATACAGTATATTGTTTGGTCATTGTGCTGCCACAGAATTAATTATGAGTAAGGCCTCGTGTGTGTGTGTGTGGGGGGGGGGATCTGGGAGAGGAAGTGTGTCCATCTGATGAATGAGCATGTGCCTGAACACAATTTTATAATCTAGTTGTAGTGTCACCCATTCATATCTAATGACCGGTCAGTTTTGACCAGGAACACCACGGGTGTACAAAAGTTTAAAAAAAACACCCAAAATGTATCAAAAACCAATCAAACGTATTTTGTGTGTTCAGATCCCTGTGTGGACAAAGTCATGGAACCTCATGACAATCTGTAAGGGATTTCCTCCTCTTCTTCCGAAGAGGAGAGGCGAGAAGGATCGGAGGACCAATATGCGGCGTCGTAAGTGTCCATGGTTCTTTTAATAAGAAACACTACACATGAACAACTGAATACAATAAACAATAAACATGGAACGAACGAAACCCAAAACAGTACCGTGTGGTGAAAAACATGGAAACAAACACCCACAAACAAAGAGTGAAACCCAGGCTACCTAAGTATGATTCTCAATCAGAGACAACTAATGACACCTGCCTCTGATTGAGAACCATACTAGGCCGAAACATAGAAATACCCAAATCATAGAAAAACAAACATAGACTGCCCACCCCAACTCACGCCCTGACCATATTAAATAACGACAAAACAAAGGAAATAAAGGTCAGAACATGACACAATCAGACTAAATTAACTACATTCTTCAGGGAGAAAACTTGTAAATCGGTCCAATTAGACCGGAACACAGCTGGAGGGTTAAAAAATAATCCGGACCGGTCAACAAGAGCATCTCAGAGTAGGAATGCAGATCTCTTAGAATGTCAGCGCTGTTCAAGGATCAGTTTTTCCTTTTAGATCATAATGATTCACATTATATGGACAGATCCTAGATCAGCACTCTTACTCTGTGGATACAGGACCATGTCTCTAACACCACAATGGGATTTGATGAGTCACTGGTGGCAAACTGAAGAAAGAAAAACATTTAAATCAATTTATCTTTGGGACTATTTGGCGAGATCTGAGAAATGACTACATTCTCCAGAGCCTGGAATTTAAATAATCATACGCTTTGTTTTTAAAAACCCAAAGGAGATCTACACGGATCAGATGTTTTGCTGAAATTAATGGAATAGTTTTGAGTGTTTACGTTGAAAAGAGGACGATACATTTCATAGAGGGAACTCAAGGTGAACGCATGGTATCCAGATACTCTAACAGAGCGCATGCGTACACACACACACACACACACACACACACACACACACACACACACACACACACACACACACACACACACACAAATGGACACATACACAAAGTGCATTCGGAAAGTGTTCAGACCCCTTGACCTTTACCACATTTTGTTACGTTACAGCCTTATTCTAAAATGGATTCAATAAAAACAGAAATACCTTATTGACATCAGTATTCAGACGCTTTACTATGAGACTAGAAATTGAGTTCAGATGCATCCTGTTTCCATTTTTCATCCTTGAGATGTTTCTACAATAGTGGTAAACTTAATTGATTGGACATTTTTTTTGGAAAGGCACATACCTGTTTATATGAGGTCCCACAGTTGACAGTACATTTCAGAGCAAAAACCAAGCCATGAGTTTGAAGGAATTGTCCGTAGAGCTCCGAGACAGGAATGTGTCGAGGCACAGATCTGGGAAAGGGTACCTAAACATTACTGCAGCATTGAAGGTCCCCAAGAACACAGTGGCCTCCATCATTCTGAAATGGAAGAAGTTTGGAACCACCAAGACTTTTCCTAGAGCTGGCCACCCAGCCAAACTGAGCAGTCGGGGGAGAAGACTCTCAGACCACGAGAAACAAGATTCTCTGGACTGATGAAAACCAGATTAAACTCTTAGTTCTGAATGCCAAACATCACATCTAGAGGAACTGGCACCATCCCTACGGTGAAGCTGTTGACAGCATCATGCTATTGGGATGTTTTTCAGAGGCAGGGACTGGGAGACTAGCAAGGATCGAGGCAAAGGTGAATGGAGCCAAGTACAGAGAGATCCTTGATGAAAACGTGCTCCAGTGTGCTCTGGACCTCAGACTGGGCTGAATGTTCAAGGACAACAACCCTAAGACAACACAGGAGTAAAGTGAATGATAATGTAGCCTATACCAACTGAAGGGAACTAACAGTAAATGGAATGATAATGTAGACTATACCAAAAAGGGAACTAACAGTAAATGGAATGATAATGTAGTCTATACTATCTGACTGTCCTGGACTGGAACCTGATCAAACATCACTGGAGAGAACATTAAATAGCTGCACAACAACGCTCCCCATCCAACCTGACAGAGCTTGAGAGGATCTGCAGGAAAGAATGGGAGAAATTCCTCGAATACAGGTGTGCCAAGCTTGTAGCATCATAGCCAAGAAGACTCGAGGCAGTAATCACTGCCAAAGGTGCTTCAACAAAAGTACTGAGTAAAGGGTCTGAATACTTGTGTAAATATGATATTTCATACATTTTTCCATGTTCTAAAAACCTTTTTTGGATGTGTCATTATGGGTTATTGTGTGTAAATTGATGAGGGGGAAAAACTATTTAATAGATTTTAGAATAACGCTGTAACCTACCAAAATGTGGAAAAAGTCAAGCGGTCTGAATACTTTCCGAAGGAGGTGTATATATTCACACACACAACCTCTCTCTCTCTGTCTCTCTCCTCTCTGTCTCTGCCTCTCTCCTCTCTGTCTCTGTCTCTCTGTCTCTCTGTCTCTCTCGTCTCTGTCTCTCTCGTCTCTGTCTCTCTCTCTGTCTCTGTCTCTCTCCTCTCTGTCTGTCTCTCTGTCTGTCTCTCTGTCTCTCTCCGTCTCTCTCTCTCTCTCCTCTCTGTCTCTTTCCTCTCTCTCTCTCTCTCTCTCTCTCTCTCTCTCTCTCTCTATCTCTCTCTCTCTCTCTCTGTCTCTCTCCTCTCTCTCTCTCTCTCTCTCTGCCTCTCTCCTTTCTCTCTCTCTCCTCTCTCTCTGTCTCACTCCTCTCTCTCTCTCTGCCTCTCTCCTCTCTCTCTCTGTCTCTCCTCTCTCTCTCTCTCTCTCTCTTCTCTCTCTCTCTCACTGTGTCTCTCTCCTCTCTCTCTCTCTGTGTGTGTCTATCTCCTCTCTCAATTCAATTCAATTCAATTCAAGGGGCTTTATTGGCATGGGTAACATGTGTTAACATTGCCAAAGCAAGTAATGTAGATAATATATAAAGTGAAATAAACAATAAAAATTAACAGTAGACATCACACATACAGAAGTCTATCTCGCTCTCTCTCTCTCTCTCTCTCTCTCTCTCTCTCTCTCCCTCTCTCTCTCTCTCTCTCTCTCTCTGTCTCTCTCTCTGTCTCTCTCTCTCATGATTTCTGATAACAGTGTTGTAATTAAAAGGAACAGCTGTGGTTTCCAGGCTACATGTCACCAGGAGAACATGTTTATTCCACTAGCTGCTCTACACGTGTTCAGTCTGGTGCCCCCTGTTCATGACGATTAGCGGGTGCAGACGATGGTTGACGTTTTGCACAACCATGTTCTGTACAGATCCTGGAGGTGTGTCCTTTGCTGTGTGCTTCGTGCGTGTCTATGTGCCTGCGTACTGTTAATGTGTGGCCGTGGGCGAGAGAGAGAGAGAGAGAGAGAGAGAGAGAGAGAGAGAGAGAGAGAGAGTTTAGTCAGACACAGAGACGGGATTTGCCCAGGCAAAGAGAACCGCAAATTAAAGGCAGTTAATTAATTTGGAAGCTAGCACTCAACAGCCATCCTTCCCTAATGTACTGGCCTTATTACCTACAAGTAATTAGAGGGAGAGAAAGGAGAAGAGAGGGTTGAGAGGGAGAGAGAGAGAAAAACAGAGAGAGAGAGCGATAGAGAGAAAGAAAGAGAGAGAGTCATCACCTACAGATGGATGAAACTAGAGAAGAGTCCCTTAAGAAAGCTGGTCCTGGGGCTCTGTTCACAAACACAAACAGACCTCACAGAGCCCCAGGACAGCAACACAATTAGACCCACGAAATAATGAGAAAACAATAAGATAATTTATTGGCACATGGGAAAGAATAAACAAATAACAAATAAACAGAATAAACTAGAATGCTATTTGGTCCTAAACAGAGAGTACATAGTGGCAGAATCCCTGACCACTGTACTGACACAACTTAGGGCTTTGACTATGTACAGACTCAGTGAGCATAGCCTTGCTATTGAGAAAAGGTCTGCCTACGGCAGCCGTCTTGCTATGTTGTTGTCTTTAGGTGTCTCTTTATTTAGTGTTTTGTTGTCTTTCTTGTAGTGACGTGTTTTGTCCTAATGTTTTTATTTGATTTATTTTAAATCCCAGGCCCCGCAGGAGGCCTTTTGCCTTTCGGTAGGACGTCATTGGAAATAACAATTTGTTCTTTAACTGACTTGCCTAGTTAAATAAAGGTTAAATAAAACATTTAAAAAAAGAGAGGACAGGCTATGTGCACACTGCCCACAAAATGAGGTGGAATCTGAGCTGCACTTCCTGCACTTCCTAGCCTTCCAAATGTATGACCATATTATAGACAAAGAATTCGAAAACAAAATCCAATTTTGATAAACTCCCATATCTAATGGGTGAAGATCCACAGTAGCAAGATGTGCGACCTGCTGCCTCAGAAAAAGGGCAACCACTGAAGAACAAACAACACATACGTTTATTGATTTATTTCAGTACTTTAACTACCTGCTCATCGTTACTACATTGTATATAAACATAATGACTTTTGAAATGTCTTCATTCTTTTGGAACGTCTGAGCGTAATGTTTACTGTTAATTATTATTGTTTATTTCAATTTTTCTTATTATCTATTTCACTTGCATTGGCAATATAAACAATGTACATAAAGCCATTAAATTGAAATAGAACATTTAAATTGAGAGAGAGAAAGACAGAGGGAGCGAGAGAGAGAAAAATAATGAGAAGAAAAGATCCACCACAGCCCCAGGGATAACATCTAGGAGAGGCCCAAGGGATAACATCTAGGAGAGGCCCCAGGGATAACATCTAGGAGAGGCCCCAGGGATAACATCTAGGAGAGGCCCCAGGGATAACATCTAGGAGAGGCCCCAGGGATAACATCTAGGAGAGGCCCCAGGGATAACATCTAGGAGAGGCCCCAGGGATAACATATAGGAGCGGCCCCAGGGATAACATCGAGGAGAGGCCCCAGGGATAACATCTAGGAGAGGCCCCAGGGATAACATCTAGGAGAGGCCCCAGGGATAACATCTAGGAGAGGCCCCAGGGATAACATCTAGGAGAGGCCCCAGGGATAACATCTAGGAGAGGCCCCAGGGATAACATCTAGGAGAGGCCCCAGGGATAACATCTAGGAGAGGCCCCAGGGATAACATCTAGGAGAGGCCCCAGGGATAACATCGAGGAGAGGCCCCAGGGATAACATCTAGGAGAGGCCCCAGGGATAACATCTAGGAGAGGCCCCAGGGATAACATCTAGGAGAGGCCCCAGGGGTAACATCTAGGAGAGGCCCCAGGGATAACATCTAGGAGAGGCCCCAGGGATAACATCTAGGAGAGGCCCCAGGGATAACATCTAGGAGAGGCCCCAGGGAAAACACCTAGGAGAGGCCCCAGGGATAACACCTAGGAGAGGCCCCAGGGACAACATCTAGGAGAGGCCCCAGGGATAACATCTAGGAGAGGCCCCAGGGATAACATCTAGGAGAGGCCCCAGGGGTAACATCTAGGAGAGGCCCCAGGGATAACATCTAGGAGAGGCCCCAGGGATAACATCTAGGAGAGGCCCCAGGGATAACATCTAGGAGAGGCCCCAGGGATAACATATAGGAGAGGCCCCAGGGATAACATCTAGGAGAGGCCCCAGGGGTAACATCTAGGAGAGGCCCCAGGGATAACATCTAGGAGAGGCCCCAGGGATAACATCTAGGAGAGGCCCCAGGGATAACATATAGGAGAGGCCCCAGGGATAACATCTAGGAGAGGCCCCAGGGGTAACATCTAGGAGAGGCCCCAGGGATAACATCTAGGAGAGGCCCCAGGGATAACATCTAGGAGAGGCCCCAGGGATAACATCTAGGAGAGGCCCCAGGGATAACATCTAGGAGAGGCCCCAGGGATAACATCTAGGAGAGGCCCCAGGGATAACATCTAGGAGAGGCCCCAGGGATAACATCTAGGAGAGGCCCCAGGAAAACATCTAGGAGAGGCCCCAGGACAACATCTAGGAGAGGCCCCAGGGATAACATCTAGGAGAGGCCCCAGGGATAACATCTAGGAGAGGCCCCAGGGAAAACATCTAGGAGAGGCCACAGGGATAACATCTAGGAGAGGCCCCAGGGATAACATCTAGGAGACGCCCCAGGGATAACATCTAGGAGAGGCCCCAGGGATAACATCTAAGAAAGGCCCCAGGGATAACATCTAGGAGAGGCCCCAGGGATAACATCTAGGAGAGGCCCCAGGGATAACATCTAGGAGAGGCCCCAGGGATAACATCTAGGAGAGGCCCCAGGGATAACATCTAGGAGAGGCCCCAGAGATAACATCTAGGAGAGGCCCCAGGGATAACATCTAGGAGAGGCCCCAGGGATAACATCTAAGAGAGGCCCCAGGGATAACATCTAGGAGAGGCCCCAGGGATAACATCTAGGAGAGGCCCCAGGGATAACATCTAGGAGAGGCCCCAGGGATAACATCTAGGAGAGGCCCCAGGGATAACATCTAGGAGAGGCCCCAGGGAAAACATCTAAGAGAGGCCCCAGGGATAACATCTAGGAGAGGCCCCAGGGATAACATCTAGGAGAGGCCCCAGGGATAACATCTAGGAGAGGCCCCAGGGATAACACCTAGGAGAGGCCCCAGGAAAACATCTAGGAGAGGCCCCAGGGATAACATCTAGGAGAGGCCCCAGGGATAACACCTAGGAGAGGCCCCAGGGATAACATCTAGGAGAGGCCCTAGGGATAACATCTAGGAGAGGCCCCAGGGATAACATCTAGGAGAGGCCCCAGGGATAACACCTAGGAGAGGCCCCAGGGATAACATCTAGGAGAGGCCCCAGGGATAACATCTAGGAGAGGCCCCAGGGATAACATCTAGGAGAGGCCCCAGGGATAACATCTAGGAGAGGCCCCAGGGAAAACACCTAGGAGAGGCCCCAGGGATAACACCTAGGAGAGGCCCCAGGGATAACATCTAGGAGAGGCCCTAGGGATAATATCTAGGAGAGGCCCCAGGACAACATCTAGGAGAGGCCCCAGGGATAACATCTAGGAGAGGCCCCAGGGATAAGCCCTTGGAGAGGCCCCATTGTGTGTGTGTGTGTGCCATGGGTTAAATAGCGAAGGCCTAGACAGAGAACCATGAGGTCTATTTTCTCTGCACTCTAGATCGACGAGGCCATTCAAACAAGGGTTTTCAACAGACCTTCTATTTAGGCTCCACTAAATTAACAAGACCTCTAATCAATCAACGAGACCTCTAATCAATCTGCAAGAAATGTAATCAATCAACAAGAGCTCTAAATAGACCTCATGGTGTGCTTCATTCTATTGCTTAGAAGACTCCTGATATCTCCAGTAATTAGTCTAATTTTAGTCTTCATCTGTTGCGGTCTAGAACTGTCTTTTTGCTAGCTAGGGCCATCTACTTTAAGTGCTGCCTGTCTTCCCAGTAGCCTACTTGGTGTGTGAACTGCTGACTGCTCATTACTTGTAGATAGTTGTTGACACATCAACGAGGATCAAGGGGCAGGGCAATTTAGCAATTAGTGTTAGTTCCCCAGTCTCCCCTGGTTTCTCAGTGGCAGTTGTAAGCGGCGATCGTGTCGCCGAAACCAAGTCGGTTCTGCAGAGTTGTTCGAAGAAGGCGCCACACCACTCTCTCACCTGAGAGTCTTACCTAGTTATCTACAGATTTTGCTCTTTTGTAGCTTTGTCAACTAAGTGTGTGTTTTCTATACCTGTTTGCACCAGCTGCTCTCTCTTCTTCCATGTTTTCTCTCACAGAGAGATGTTCTATCTTCTCCCCCACTCACCTGTCCATCTCCTCATTTCAATTCCATGCTGTGATTGTCACTTGTCCACTGAAGATTAACATTATTGTCATCTATCGCGCACCAGGCGCCCTTGGAGAGATCGTCAATGAGCTTGACACCTTGATAAACTCATTTACTGACGATGGCTCAGTGCTCTTCATACTTGGCTACTTCAACCTCCCGACGTCTGCCTTAGATTAATTTCTTTCCGACTCTCTCTTTCCTCTCCTTGCCTCTTTTGAGCTTATCCTTTACCAGTCCCCTTCCACTTTGCCAATCCCCTCCCACTTTCCCAGTCCCCTCCCACTTTCCCAGTCCCCTCCCACTTCCCCAGTCCCCTCCAACTCACAAGGCAGGCAATACGCTTGACCTCATCCTTTCCCAGTCTCCTCCAACTCACAAGGCAGGCAATACGCTTGACCTCATCTTTACTAGAGGCTGCTCACCTACTAATCTCACTGCAACCCCCCCCCCCAGGTCTCTGATTACTAATTTGTCTCCTTTTCTGACTCCTTTCCTCCAACCCTCACCACTTAGACTCTACCCAGATGGAAATGCGTCACCACAGTATTATCTCTCTCTCTCTCCCACTACTCTCTCCTCTTCTATCCTATCATCTCTCCCATCTGCTAAATCCTTCTCCTTCCTGTCTCCTGATTCTGCCTCTTCGACCCTACTCTCCTCCCTTTCCTCATCCTATGACTTGCACTGCTCCCTTTCCTCCCGGCCGGCTCGGCCCTCCTGCCCTGTGGCTGAGTGACTCTCACTGTCCCCTTTCCTCCCGACCGGCTCGGCCCTCCTGCCCTGTGGCTGAGTGACTCTCACTGTCCGCTCGGCCCTCCTGCCCTGTGGCTGAGTGACTCTCACTGTCCCCTTTCCTCCCGGCCGGCTCGGCCCTCCTGCCCTGTGGCTGAGTGACTCTCACTGTCCCCTTTCCTCCCGGCCGGCTCGGCCCTCCTGCCCTGTGGCTGAGTGACTCTCACTGTCCTCTTTCCTCCCGGCCGGCTCGGCCCTCCTGCCCTGTGGCTGAGTGACTCTCACTGTCCTCTTTCCTCCCGGCCGGCTCGGCCCTCCTGCCCTGTGGCTGAGTGACTCTCACTGTCCTCTTTCCTCCCGGCCGGCTCGGCCCTCCTGCCCTGTGGCTGAGTGACTCTCACTGTCCTCTTTCCTCCCGGCCGGCTCGAACCTCCCCTTCTGCTGCGTGGCTGAAAGACTCATTGAGAGCTTACAGAACAGGGCTGCGGGCAGCTGAGCGAAAAAACGAATCTTCCTGTAGGACCTCTCATCCTTTCTCATCCTTTGACTCCGTCCTCTCTACATTCTCTTCCTCTGTATCTGCTGCTAAAAGCCACTTTCTACCACATATGAAACTCTTTTCCACCTTCTCCTCCCTCCTTCATCCTCCACCCCCTTCCCCTCCCTCCTCAATCCTCCACCCCATTCCCCTCCCTCCTCCCTCTCTGAGGATGACTTTATCTGCCTCTTTGGAGAAAATAAGGTTGAAGACATCCTCTACTCATTCACTCAGCCTATTGAGTCCACTGGTCCCACTCACACAGAACTACCCTGAACCTTGACCTCTTTCTCCTCTCTCTCTCGTCAGATGACCTCCTGCGACTAGTGATGTCTGGCCACCCTACAACCCGCACCGCTCGACCCCGTCCCCTCCTCCCTTCTCCAGACCATCTCAGGAGAGCTTCTCCCAATCCTCACTCAACTCATCCCTGACCACCGGTGGCATCCCCTCTGACTCTAACATGGCCTGAGTCGCTCCCCTCCTCAAGGAACCAACACTCAACTCATCTGACTTCAAAAACTATAGACTTCTATCCCTTCTTTCTTTTCTTTCCAAAACACTTGAGTATGCTGTCTCTGATCAACTTTCTAGGTTTATCTCTCAGAACAATCTTTTTTAACCTAACCAGTTAAAAGGCTTCTAGACGGGTCACTCAACAGAAACAGCTCTTCTCTGTGTCACGGAGGCTCTGCACTGCCAAAGCTGACTCTCTGTTCTCATCGTCATAGATCTATCTGCTGACTTTGATGCCTTGAACCATCAGATCCTCCTCTCCACCCTCTCATGGCTGGGCGTCTCAGGCTCTGCCTCCTCTCCACCCTCTCAGGGCTGGGCGTCTCAGGCTCTGCCTCCTCTCCACCCTCTCAGGGCTGGGCGTCTCAGGCTCTGCCTCCTCTCCACCCTCTCAGGGCTGGGCGTCTCAGGCTCTGCCTCCTCTCCACCCTCTCAGGGCTGGGCGTCTCAGGCTCTGCCTCCTCTCCACCCTCTCAGGGCTGGGCGTCTCAGGCTCTGCCTCCTCTCCACCCTCTCAGGGCTGGGCGTCTCAGGCTCTGCCTCCTCTCCACCCTCTCAGGGCTGGGCGTCTCAGGCTCTGCCTCCTCTCCACCCTCTCAGGGCTGGGCGTCTCAGGCTCTGCCTCCTCTCCACCCTCTCAGGGCTGAGCGTCTCAGGCTCTGCCTCCTCTCCACCCTCTCAGGGCTGGGCGTCTCAGGCTCTGCCTCCTCTCTACCCTCTCAGGGCTGGGTGTCTCAGGCTCTGCCTCCTCTCCACCCTCTCAGGGCTGGGCGTCTCAGGCTCTGCCTCCTCTCCACCCTCTCAGGGCTGAGCGTCTCAGGCTCTGCCTCCTCTCCACCCTCTCAGGGCTGGGCGTCTCAGGCTCTGCCTCCTCTCCACCCTCTCAGGGCTGGGTGTCTCAGGCTCTGCCTCCTCTCCACCCTCTCAGGGCTGGGCGTCTCAGGCTCTGCCTCCTCTCCACCCTCTCAGGGCTGGGCGTCTCAGGCTCTGCCTCCTCTCCACCCTCTCAGGGCTGAGCGTCTCAGGCTCTGCCTCCTCTCCACCCTCTCAGGGCTGAGCGTCTCAGGCTACGCCTCCTCTCTACCCTCTCAGGGCTGGGCGTCTCAGGCTCTGCCTCCTCTCCACCCTCTCAGGGCTGGGTGTCTCAGGCTCTGCCTCCTCTCCACCCTCTCAGGGCTGGGCGTCTCAGGCTCTGCCTCCTCTCCACCCTCTCAGGGCTGGGCGTCTCAGGCTCTGCCTCCTCTCCACCCTCTCAGGGCTGGGCGTCTCAGGCTCTGCCTCCTCTCCACCCTCTCAGGGCTGAGCGTCTCAGGCTCTGCCTCCTCTCCACCCTCTCAGGGCTGGGCGTCTCAGGCTCTGCCTCCTCTCTACCCTCTCAGGGCTGGGCGTCTCAGGCTCTGCCTCCTCTCTACCCTCTCAGGGCTGGGCGTCTCAGGCTCTGCCTCCTCTCCACCCTCTCAGGGCTGAGCGTCTCAGGCTCTGCCTCCTCTCCACCCTCTCAGGGCTGGGTGTCTCAGGCTCTGCCTCCTCTCTACCCTCTCAGGGCTGGGCGTCTCAGGCTCTGCCTCCTCTCTACCCTCTCAGGGCTGGGTGTCTCAGGCTCTGCCTCCTCTCTACCCTCTCAGGGCTGGGCGTCTCAGGCTCTGCCTCCTCTCTACCCTCTCAGGGCTGAGCGTCTCAGGCTCTGCCTCCTCTCCACCCTCTCAGGGCTGAGCGTCTCAGGCTCTGCCTCCTCTCCACCCTCTCAGGGCTGGGCGTCTCAGGCTCTGCCTCCTCTCCACCCTCTCAGGGCTGAGCGTCTCAGGCTCTGCCTCCTCTCCACCCTCTCAGGGCTGAGCGTCTCAGGCTACGCCTCCTCTCTACCCTCTCAGGGCTGGGCGTCTCAGGCTCTGCCTCCTCTCCACCCTCTCAGGGCTGGGTGTCTCAGGCTCTGCCTCCTCTCCACCCTCTCAGGGCTGGGCGTCTCAGGCTCTGCCTCCTCTCCACCCTCTCAGGGCTGGGCGTCTCAGGCTCTGCCTCCTCTCTACCCTCTCAGGGCTGGGCGTCTCAGGCTCTGCCTCCTCTCTACCCTCTCAGGGCTGGGTGTCTCAGGCTCTGCCTCCTCTCCACCCTCTCAGGGCTGAGCGTCTCAGGCTCTGCCTCCTCTCCACCCTCTCAGGGCTGGGTGTCTCAGGCTCTGCCTCCTCTCTACCCTCTCAGGGCTGGGCGTCTCAGGCTCTGCCTCCTCTCTACCCTCTCAGGGCTGGGTGTCTCAGGCTCTGCCTCCTCTCTACCCTCTCAGGGCTGGGCGTCTCAGGCTCTGCCTCCTCTCTACCCTCTCAGGGCTGGGCGTCTCAGGCTCTGCCTCCTCTCCACCCTCTCAGGGCTGGGCGTCCTACCTGGCAGGCCCTTCCTACCAGGTGACGTGGAAAGAATCTGTGTCTGCACCACATACTCTCACTACTGGCAACTTATCCAAACCGCTGCAACCCGCCTGGTTTTCAACCTTCCCAAGTTCTCTCATATCGAGTCGAAACTCGCATCCACTACAAGACCATGGTGCTTACCTACAGAGCAGCAATAGGAACTTCCCCTCCCTTACCTATAGGCTATGCTCAAACCCTACAGTCCAAGCTCTTCTCTGAACCTGGCACCCCAATGGTGAGACCAGCTGAAGCTAGGACAGCGGAGGCCCAAACCATCTTCCCGAAAACTTCTGAAACCTTACCTCTTCAAATCCCAGAGAGAGAGGGGATTTGGAAGGAGAAAAACTAGAATAATATTTTGTTAGAAAATGTGCCTTCTACCTTATTCCAATACATCTGAGACAGGTAAGGAGGAAGCATAAGATTTGAAAAATCACAATTTTCTTGTTAAAATAACTTATTGGATCAGAAAAACATTTTTTTTACATTAGAAAGTCCAGTTTATCCTACGATGTCACCTATAGAGCACATTGCATTACGGTAGACCTAGGGATGGATTGATTAGATATGACGGTGTAATACAGGTTCAGTTCTCTCTCTTTAATCCTTCATTCCCTAGGAACAATGGGCCAATTCATTGTGGGAGGGAGGGAGGGAGGGAGGGAGGGAGGGAGGGAGGGAGGGAGGGAGGGAGGGAGGGGGAGGGGAGGGGGAGGGAGGGAGGGAGGGAGGGAGGGAGGGAGGGAGGGAGGGAGGGAGGGAGGGAGGGAGAGGGGAGGGAGGGGGGAGGGGGGAGGGAGGGAGGGAGGGAGGGAGGGAGGGAGGGAGGGAAGGAGGGAGGGAGGGAGGGAGGGAGGGAGGGGGAGGGAGGGAGGGAGGGAGGGAGGGAGGGAGGGAGGGAGGGAGGGAGGGAGGGAGGGAGGGAGGGAGGGGGGAGGGAGGGAAGGAGGGAGGGAGGGGAGGGAGGGAGGGAGGGAGGGAGGGAGGGAGGGAGGGAGGGAGGGAGGGAGGGAGGGAGGGAGGGAGGGAGGGAGGGAGGGGGGAGGGGGGGGGGGGAGGGAGGGAGGGGGGAGGGGGAGGGAGGGAGGGAGGGGAGGGAGGGAGGGAGGGAGGGAGGGAGGGAGGGAGGGAGGGAGGGAGGGAGGGAGGGAGGGAGGGAGGGAGGGAGGGAGGGAGGGCAACCATTATAAGATGGTCTGGTTGAGAGTTTGATCTATTTCCCCAGTAGTATTAATCTGTTATCAGATCACATTCTCTCTCCTCCAATTCGTTTTCTCTAAATGTCTCAGTGCAGTCAGCATGGGTCTCTCTCTCAGCATGGGTCTCTCTCTTTCTCTCTTCTCCTTTCTCTCTCTCTCTTCTCCTTTCTCTCCCTGTAATTACTTGAAGGTAATAAGGCCAGTGCGTTAGGGAAGGATGGCTGTTGTGTGCTAGCTCTGTCCAAATTAATTAACTGCCTTTTGTTTGCTGTTCTCTTTGCCTGGGACACACATATACAGTATGCACGCACGTACACACACACGCACGCACGCACGCACGCACACACACACACACACACACACACACACACACACACACACACACACACACACACACACACACACACACACAGCAAAAGACACACCTCCTGTATCTCATGCAATATACATATATATACACAGGATCTTCATACCCCTTGATTTATTCCACATTTTGTTGCCTGAATTCAAAATGGATTAAATAGATACCTTTCTCAGCCAACAACTACACACAATAACTCATAATGACAAAGTGATCATGTTATTAAGAGTTTTTTGAAAATGAAATACAGAAATAATCTAATTTACATAATTTTTCACACCCCTGAGTCAATACTTTGTAGAAGAACCTCTGGCAGTGAACACAGTTTTCTGGGTATGTCGCTAAGAATGTTCCAAACTTCGATTGTGAAACATTTGTCCATTATTCTTTTCAAAATTTTGTTCAGGAAAAAAAGTAAATTGCTTTGCCACATTTTTTTTTGCAATATTACTTTAGTGCTTGTTGCAAAAAAAGCATTTTTTGCAATATTTGTATTCTGTACAGGCTTTCTTCTTTTCACTTTGTCATTTAGGTTAGTATTGTGGAGTAACTACAATGTTAGTATAACAAAACATGTTTTTTGCAACAAGCACTAAATTAATATTGCAAGAATACTAACTCCACAATACTATCCTAAATGACAGAGTGGAAAGAAGATTTATTTTTCTGTAGTCCACAATCATCTCCTTTGTCTTGATCATGTTGAGGGAGAGGTTGTTGTCCTTGCACCATACGACCAGGTCTCTGACTCTCTGTCTCATCGTTGTTGGTGATCAGGCCTACCACTGTTGTGTCATAAGCAAACTTAATGATGGTGTTGGATCATGCCTGGTCGTGCAGTCATGAGTGAACAGGGAGTACAGGAGTGGACTGAGCACGCAACCATGAGGGGCCCCTGTGTTGAGGATCAGTGTGGCGGATGTGTTGTTACCTACCCTTACCACCTGGAGGCGACCCATCAGGAAGTCCAGGATCGAGTTGCAGAGGGAGGTGTTTAGTCCCAGGGTCCTTAGCTTAGTGATAAGCTTTGAGGGCAGTATGGTGTTCGACGTTGAGCTGTAGTCAATGAATAGCATTCTCACATAGGTGTTCCTTTTGTCCAGGTGGGAAAGGGCAGTGTGTCGTGCAATAGAGATTGCATCATCTGTGGATCTTTTGGTGAAGTTTGCAAATTGGAGTGGGTCTAGGGTTTCTGGGATAATGGTGTAGATGTGAGCCATTACCAGCCTTTCCAAGCATTTCATGGCTACAGATGTGAGTGCTATGGGGTCAGTAGTCATTTAGGCAGGTTACCTTAGTATTCTTGGGCACAGCGACTATGGTGGTCTGCTTGAAACATGTTGGTATTACAGACTCAGACAGGGAGAGGTTGAACATGAACATTTAGCTCATCTGGTAGGTTTGTGTCACTGTGCAGCTCTTGGCTGTGCTTCCCTTTGTCGTCTGTAATAGTTTTCAAGCCCTGCCACATCGGACGAGCCTCCGAGCCAGTGTTCTATTCGAACTTAGTGCTGTTTTGACGCTTTGCCTGTTTGATGGTTCATTGGAGGACATAGCGGGGTTTCTTATAAGCTTCCCTGGTTAGAATCCTGCTCCTTGAAAGCTCTACCCTTTAGCTCAGTGAAAATGTTTGTAGGTAATCCATGGCTTCTGGTTGGGGTATGTACAGTTGTGGCCAAAAGTTTTGAGAATGACACAAACATTTCCATGAAGTTTGGCGCTTCATAGTCTTTAGATATTTTTGTCAATGTTACTATGAAATACTGAAGTATAATTTCAAGCATTTCATAAGTGTTAAATGTTTTAATTGACAATTACATGAAGTTGATGCAAAGAGTCAATATTTTTAGTGTTGACCCTTCTTTTACAAGACCTCTGCAATCTGCCCTGGAATGCTGTCAATTAACTTCTGGGCCACATCCTGACTGATGGCAGCCCATTCTTGCATAATCAATGCTTGGAGTTTGTCAGAATTTTTGGATTTTTTTTTGTCCTCTTGAGAATTGACCAGAAGTTCTCAATGGGATTAAGGTCTGGGGAGTTTCCTGGCCATGGACCAAAAATATTGAGCCACTTAGTTATCACTTTTGCCTTATGGCAAGGTGCTCCATCATGCCGGAAAAGGCATTGTTCGTCACCAAACTGTTCCTGGTTGGTTGGGAGAAGTTGCTCTCGGAGGATGTGTTGGTACCATTCTTTATTCATGGCTGTGTTCTTAGGCAAAATTGTGAGTGAGCCCACTCCCTTGGCTGAGAAGCAACCCCACACATGAATGGTCTCAGGATGCTTTACTGCTGGCATGACACAGGACTGATGCTAGCTCTCACCTTGTCTTCTCCGGCTGGACAAGCTTTTTCCGGATGCCCCAAACAATTGGAAAGGGGATTTATCAGAGAAAATAACTTTACCCCAGTCCTCAGCAGTCCAATCCCTGTACCTTTTGCAGAATATCAGTCTGTCCCTGATGTTTTTCCTGGAGAGAAGTGGCTTCTTTGCTGCCCTTCTTGACATCAGGCCATCCTCCAAAAGTCTTCACCTCACTGTGCGTGTAGATGCACTCACACCTGCCTGCTGCCCTCACACCTGCATGTTGCCATTCCTGAGCAAGCTATGTACTGGTGGTGCCCCGATTCCACAGCTGAAACAACTTTAGGAGACGGTCCTGGCGCTTGCTGGACTTTCTTGGGTGCCATGAAGCCTTCTTCACAACAATTGCAACACTCTCCTTGAAGTTCTTGATGATCCGATAAATGGTTGATTTAGGTGCAATCTTACTGGCAGCAATTTCCTTGCCTGTGAATCCCTTTTTGTGCAAAGCAATGATGACGGCACATGTTTCCTTGCAGGTAACCATGGCTGACAGAGGAAGAACAATGATTCTAAGCACCACCCTCCTTTTGAAGCTTCCAGTCTGTTATTCAAACTCAATCAGCATGACAGAGTGATCTCCAGCCTTGTCCTCGTCAACACTCACACCTGTGTTACCGAGAGAATCACTGACATGATGTCAGCTGGTCCTTTTGTGGCAGGGCTGAAATGCAGTGGAAATGTTTTTTGAGTATTCAGTTCATTTGCATGGCAAAGAGGGACTTTGTAATCAATTGAAATTCATCTGATCACTTTTCATAGCATTCTGGAGTATATGCAAATTGCTATTATACAATTTGAGGCAGCAGACTTGGTAAACATTTATTCTCAAAACTTTTGGCCATGACTGTAAATACAGTCACTGTGGGGACAACGTCATCGATGCATTTATTGATAAAGCCAGTGACTGATGTGGTGTACTCCTCAATGCCATCTGAAGAATCCCAGAACATGTTCCAGTCTGCTAGAAAATAGTCCTGTAGTTTAGTATCTGCTTTGTCTGACCTCTTTTTATAGATTTAGTCACTGGTGCTTCCTGCTTTCAATTTTGCTTGTAAGCAGGAATCAGGAGGATTGAGTTATGGTCAGATTTGCCAAATGGAGGGCGAGGGAGAGCTTTGTACGCGTCTCTGTCTGTGAAGTAAAGATGGTCTAGAATTTTTTTTCCCTCTGGTTGAACATTTAACCTGCTGGTAGAAATTTGGTAAAACTGATTTAAGTTTCCCTGCATTAAAGTCCCCCGGCCACTAGGAGCACCGTCTCTGGATGAGTGGTTTCCTGTTTGCTTATGGCTCATTGACTGCGGTTTTAGTACCAGCCTCGGTCTGTGGTGGTATGTAGATAGCTACAAAAAAATACAGATAAACTCTCTGTGGTCTGCAGCTTATCATGAGGTAAGCTAAACCCTTAAATATCTTGCTCCAGCTAATGTTTACAAATATGCATAGGCCACCACACTGTGTCTTACCAGAGGCTGCTGTTATGTCATGCCAATAGAGTGTATAACCCGCCAGCTGTATGTTCTTAATATCATTGTTCAGCCACAACATAAGATATTACCATTTTTAATGTCCCATTGGTAAGACATGCGTGCTTTCAGTTCATCCCATTTCTTTTCAGGTGATTGAACGTTAGCTAGCAGGATGGAAGGCAAAAGCAGATTAGCCACTCGTCGCCTGAACCTAACAAGGCATCCTGATCTCTTTCTACGAAACCTACATTTCCTTTTCCAGCGAATCACTGGGATCAGGGCCTGGTCGGGTGTTTGTAGTATATCCCTCGCGTCCGAATCATTGAAGAAGAACTCCTTGTCCAGTTTGAGGTGAGTAATCCCAGTTCGGATGTCCAGAAGCTCTTTTCGGTCATATGAGACGGTAGCAGCAACATTATGTATAAAACAAGTAACAAACAACGTGAAAAAAACTAACAAAATAGCATGATTGTTTGAGAGCCGATAAGATGGCATCCCTACCCTCGACACCAACTTTCTACGGTATATGATGAAACATTTTCCTCTCCGGCAACTGAGTAATGAAAGATGCCTGTATCTTTGTAGTGACAGGCTGTAATGATACACCATTCAAGGTGTAACTACCAATAGGTGCTCTTCTTTGCGAGGCATTGGAAAACCTCCCTGGTCTTTGTGGTTGAATCTGTGTTTGACATTCACTTTTCAACTAAGGGACCTTACAGATCATTTTCTGTGTCTGTCTGTCTGTGTGTAGTAATGCTCTTCATTAGCTTTTTCTAATTATCTGAACCGACTGAGTGAAGACTGCAAATATGAGGCTATTGATCATTATCGTCAAGGTGACAGTGTTGACGAGGCGAGTAAGCCTACACGTTTTCATCCTGCAAATGAGGTGTGTATGTGTGTGTGTGTGTTTTCCTCAGATAATCAGGGAGAGTGATGGCAGTAATGCAGGTGATAATTGGGGTGAGTCAGGGTCATTGTCACCATGTTAATGAAGTGTGTCTGTAGCTGAACGTGGAGTCCTCTGGTAAACGGCAACTGAGTTGTTTTACAATCATTAGAAGGACACAGGCCGTGATTCAATCAAATCTGCGATATCGCGCTGCAGGCAGGGTTGGGTCGTTTACTGTCTAAATGTAATCTGTTACAGCTGAAAATTGTAATCAGTAATGTAAAAAACTCAGTAACAATCTGATTACTTTTGAAATACTTGAACCTTTGAAGGTGCACTCTTGAACTTTTGTGTAATTTCAGCCGGTAGTTTTGAGTGGTGCTTCAGAGTCAAGTGGTCCCTGTTTTCCGTGTACAACATCCTCAAATTGTGTCCTATGTCATCAAATTGTGTACTATTGTGTACTACGTCATCAAATTGTTTACTATGTCATCAAATTGTGTACTATGTCATCCATTTCGTGTGATTTGTTACATCCTGTAATATGCTTCGTCCTTATTTTTTTTTTGCAATTCGTATTATATGTTACAAATCCAGTTCATACTGTATATGTTACAAATCCAGTTCATACTGTATATGTTACCAATCCAGTTCATACTGTATATGTTACCAATCCAGTTCATACTGTATATGTTACCAATCCAGTTCATACTGTATATGTTACCAATCCAGTTCATACTGTATATGTTACCAATCCAGTTCATACTGTATATGTTACCAATCCAGTTCATACTGTATATGTTACCAATCCAGTTCATACTGTATATGTTACCAATCCAGTTCATACTGTATATGTTACCAATCCAATTCATACTGTATATGTTGTGAGTTTGTTGTGCTTAATAAGATCCTGTAGTGCATCTTTGAAAGGCATAAAAAAAATGAATCCATCAAACACATTTGGTGTGTAATCATGACTCGCTCAGGAGTAACACACTTCAACTTGATCCTTCGTTCAAAGCAGAAATTAATGTCATTGAGAAAAACAGAAAAGAAAATGATTTTTTTTTCTCCCCAAAACATCCTTTCTGAATTTAAAAGTAATCCAAGAAGTAATCCACTTTTTCAAAAGTGTCTGTAATCTGACTACACTATTTTTGCTGGTAATATAACTGATTTGTTTTGTTTTTTTTGTAATCAGATTACATTTAACTGATGACATGTTATGTGCTACTCCCCAACCTTGTCTGCAGGTCATTTGTTTCATAGAGACATTGCCAACATCTGGGTTAATACCTTTTTAAAGGGACGTTGTCGGCAGCGCAGTACACTTGTTGACAACATGCCTATGATTGAATCCCGGCCACTCTGTAAGTGGGAGAAATAACATTTCCATATAGAGTAACAGAGCACAGAGAGAACAGTGGCACAATGAGGAAATAATAGCACATCCTTTTAAGCTTAAACAAACTGATCCTTCCTAGAACTCTGCAACTCTGTATTACGGGTGACCAGGTGACACTGTATCTACCAGGCTATGTTATGTTCTGTCACGCTCTACAGCCATTACACTAGGGCCAGTGTCCTCTTGCTCTGTAAATCAGGGTACGGGATGGACAGGATCCATCTCCATCCCTCCATTATTCATTTCCTTCCTGGTCTTCTGGCTGGTTGTTGACATAAGATGGGATGAATATACAGTATGTGCCCTCTGTGTTTCTGTGTGTGTGACCTTTTCCATGGACACACACACACACAAACCCCCTTGAGGTCTGACCACTACCACCTCCTATCCTACATGGCAACAAACCATTCCATCACCATCATTCCATCTTCCTCTGTTCCATCAAAATGCAACTGTCAGCCAGGACAGGACAGCCAATCTATATGTTAATACCAGTATGCTGGTCCACCACTATACCACAGCACCACACACATCACCGAGGCAACATGGAGGTCTGCATCCCACTTGACAACCTATATTCCCTACTCCCGGGTCAACAGTAGAGCACTATATAGGGAATACGGTGCCATAATGGGACCAAGATGATATGAGCCTTTTCGTAGCCTGTAACAAAGAGGGAGATAACGAGGAGATAAAGAAATTACAAACATATTTATTAAATAAAGTAAACTATATCCAAGTAGCAATGGTGTGAGTAGCGTCAGTAGTGGAAATGAGTGGAAGGGTGCATAGATGATGATAATGAGGGATGTTGAGAGGTCCCAAAACAACACAACACTCCCGGCTCCGCCCACCAACATCCTGTTAAAACTTCTTATGGCTGAAATCCCGTTAACGGGATCAATATGACAACAGCCAGTGTAAGTGCAGGGCGCCAAATTCAAAACAACAGAACTCTCATAATTAAAATTCCTCAAGCATAGAAGTATCTTAAACCATTTTAAAGGTAATATTGTTGTTAATCCCACCACAGTGTACGATTTCAAATAGGCTTTACAGGCTTTACAGAGAAAGCACCACAAACGATTATGTTAGGTCAGAGCCAAGCCACAGAAAAACACAGCCATTTTTCCAGCCAAAGAGAGGAGTCACAAAAAGCACAAATAGAGATAAAATGAATCACTAACCTTTGATGATCTTCATCAGATGACACTCATAGGACTTCATGTTACACAATACATGTATGTTTTGTTCGGTAAAGTTCATATTTATTTTAAAAAAATCTCAAGATGCATTGGGCGCGTTAAGTAGTTCCAAAAACATCCAGTGATTTTGCAAAGAGCCACATCAATTTACAGAAATACTCATCATAAATGTTGATGAAAATACAAGTGTTATACATATCGCTCTGGATAAGAGCGTCTGCTAAATGTCTTAAATGTAATGTAATGAATTAAAGATATAATACTCCTTAAGGAAAACAAGAGAAAAGATAAATAATCCCCCCCCCCCAAGGACCCCGGAACACCACACCAACCTAAAAACTAGAAATGTCAGAAAAAATATCTACTCATTCAAGGGTTAATTTAATCTTATTTTTTTTGTATATTTTCTACATTGTAGAACAAGACATCAACACTGTTATTTTATTTTTGTACCTTTATTTTACTAGGCAAGTCAGTTAAGAACATATTCTTATTTTCAATGACAGCCTAGGAACAGTGGGTTAACTGCCTTGTTCAGGGGCAGAATGACGGATTTGTACCTTGTCAGCTCAGGGTTCCGATCTTGCAACCTTTGGTTACTAGTCCAACCACTAGGCTATGCTGCTGCCCCAATAATACATGGAATCATGTAGTACCCAAAAGATTCTTCAAACTAGCCACCCATTGTCTTGATGACAGCTTTGCACACTCTTAGCATTCTCTCAACCTGCTTCACCTGGAATGCTTTCGAACAGTCTTGAAGGAGTTCACACATATGCTGGACACTTGTTGACTGCTTTTCATTCACTCTGTAGTCCAACTCATCCCAAACCATCTCAATTGGGTTGAGGTTGGGTGATTGTGGAGGTCAGGTCATCTAATGCAGCACTCCATCATTCTCCTTCTAGGTCAAATAGCCGTTACACACCCTGGAAGTGTGCTTTGGGTCATTGTCCTGTTGAAAAATGTGCAGTTCCACTAAGTTCTAACTAGATGGGATGGCGTATCGCTGCAGAATCCTGTGGTAGCCATGCTGGTTAAGTGTGCCTTGAATTCTAAATAAATCACTATCAGTGTCTCCAGCAATTCAACCTCACAACATCACACCTCCTCCTCCATGCTTCACGGTGGGAACCACACATGCGGAGATAATCTGTTCACCTACTCTGCGTCTCACAAAGACACAGCGGATGTTACCAAAAATTCACAAATTTGGAATCATCAGATGAAAGGACAGATTTCCACCAGACTAATGTCCATTGCTCCCGTATCTTGGCCCAAGCAAGTCTCTTCTTATTATTGGTGTCCTTTAGTAGTGGTTTCTTTGCAGCATTTCGACCATGAAGGCCTGATTCACGCAGTCATCTCCAAACAGTTGATGTTGAGATGTGTCTGTTACTTAAAACCATTATGTAGGTTTAACATTCTGTATACTCCCCGTGTCCTAAGGGTCAGAATGACCCCCCTTCACTAAACACTGAAAGTAAATCTGATTAATTGAATTTTAAACAGAAAATCTGTTTTGCATGAAGAAACAACCTGTCATTCATCACAACCTTTGTGAATATCTGGGTTTTCCTTCTTCACAATGCAGAAAGACTGCATTTAATCAGTGGACACCCCTCGTTTTTATTACAACACACCTGTCATCATTGTTTTCTTTACTAAAGTAGAGGTTTATTATTTTTATTATTATTGCTAAATGTACTGCATAGGTGTAAACATAAATAGTTTTGCAAGATATAGCACCTTTATAGCCTAAGAAAGTAGCAGAAATGTGCAGAAAGTAGTTTTGAATTCATTTTATTGAAGGGAAACAATAACAGTCTTGAACCTTCTTGGCAACATAGTGATATATTATTATATACTGTACAATGAGAAATTCAACTACAAAATACTAGTCTTCTCCCATTTTTTAAAACATTGCCCCCACGCACAAGGTGTATGAACAAACAACAAATAAGAACAAAATAAGATAATAGATACAAAACAAAAACATGAAGAACGTAAATCAATGAACTCTAATTAGCACATGTAGGACAGTATGCAGGTGTGTGTGCATATGGACTTTGCAGATGTATTTCTCACATGTGCAGCACATAGTATTTGTTTTACAGTCCTTCTTTGGGGGGCAGAATTGGCATCTCCTCCTCTTGCCCCAGCTGCAGCCTCAGGTGGATCAGGGCAAGATTCGGCCCCCTGAACCTCTTTCACAAGCGCTGCAGATGCTGCTGTGTAGGGAAGGCGCTCCTTTATTTAAATGTGTGGGGTTACAAGTGCCTTTTCCAGCTGCTCCATGAACACTCTTTTGTTCTGCTTATCAGGCACCCAGGTAGGGTTGATCTTGTTCCATATCACAAAGGCATTGTATGAAGAAACATCAATGATGTCAAGGAAGATGACCAGGGGCCAGCGGGCAGTCATCCTCCTGCAGCTGTAAGTTCCAATCACCTTGTCCAGGTTGTCCACACCTCCTTTGTTGTGGTTGTAGTCCAGGACGATGGCTGGCTTCCTGTCCTCACGATCACTGATCTCAGCTGTTTTGGGCAGTGTGCTCAGGAGGACCGCATTCATGTTCCTTTTGGCAGGTAAGCAACTAGAGTGACGGTGGGATTGAAGGCAAACATTGATGAGAAGGCCTCCCCCTTGTTGCGAGGAGTGCAGTGTGGAGCTCGGGCTTGTTCCTTCTAACAGTGCCAACCATGGTGATCTTCCTCTTCAGGAGCTGCTGGCTGAGGTCATAAGAGGTGAAGAAATTGTCCCATGGGACATTGTGTCCCTCAGTCCATCTGTCACATCAAACACAACCTGCATCCCCTGGTTCTTCTCCTGACCTCCACTGGTCCGCTTCCCTGTGAAGACTTGCACCTTCCGAGTGTAGCTGAACTGTGCGTCACAGGCCACCGATATCTTGATGCCATACTTTGCTTGCTCACTGGGCATTTACTGCTGGAAAGGACAGCGACCTTTTGACAAAAGATATTACAATCAGTAATTGGTATCTGTGTCACAGAAAACAAACACATAAATCAATGATATTACAGAAATTCATAATAAAACATTAACAGTGAAAATCACTTACATTACAGATATGAAAATAAATGTACCTCTGAATGGAACCGGTTGCTCATCCACTGTTACTTCAGGCCCAGGGTTGTAGAGGTATGGCAGACGCTCCACCCACTTCTCCCACACCTCTCTTATGGCTCCACCCACTTCTCCCAGACCTCTCTTATGGCCCCACCCACTGCTCCCAGACCTCTCTTATGGCTCCACCCACTTCTCCCAGACCTCTCTTATGGCCACCAGTTTGTCACGTCTTGCAGGTCTTGACTCACGGTTATAAAATCATAGCATTCTTGAGAAAGTGTGAAAGACTTCCAGTGGCATCGTGGCACAGAATATCGCCCTTCCACTCTCTGCATCCCAGAGACTACATGTAGCCTCGCCTCGGGACCTATACACAGCTGCTAGGATTAGCAGCCCTATGTAGGCACGCAGGTCAATCTCATTCATCCTTTTCCATGTGTCTCCATATTTACAGAAACCCTCCAAATGTGTCATCTCCAGGATGATTTTTTTGATTGCTGGTGTGATGAACATGTAGAATGTTGAGGCGATGTCCTGGATGTCCTGCATGTCTTGTGGGCCCTGGAGTCTTCCTTATGACATTCTGTGTTATTAGGTTTGTTATATGGTGACAAGGACCATGTTATTTGTCACTCATGGCTTCAGCAAAGAGAGAACTGAGGGGACTGTCCTCTGCAGTACCTTAATAGCCTCTGAATTCCCCATTAGTAAACACTGCTTTCAATAAATGTTTCAATTAGTAGCGCACATAATCTAAATGTCTGTGTGTGTGTGTGTGTATCTTTGTGGTTTTCGTGGTGTGTAAATTATTTTATAACTGCCGGGTCAAAAATGACCCGAAGACATTCTTTGTACCCTGGTGGTGTACAACTTTCATCGGAAATATGAACAAAGGCAATGTTTCACTTTTTCTAATGTTGGAGTCACTCTAGGAAAAGTAATCACATTTCAAGTTGAATAAATATCTTGTAGGGGGTTTTCTCACATAGTGGTGGGTCACAAGGGTTGGCAAGATTGATCTGTGATTTTGTTGTAGCCAGAGCGCAGCGGAGTATAAATCTGTTAACCTAGCGGAGTATAAATCTGTTAACCTAGCGGAGTATAAATCAACTTGTTAACGGTGCAGGTTCACCACACCCCCCCCCCCCCCCCCGCTAAACTCAAACGGTGGCGCACAGAATGCAAAAATATTCTTAGAAATATTTAACCTCCACACATTAACAAGTCCAATAGCTCAAATGAAAGATAAACACCTTGTTCATCTACCCAGCGTGTCAGATTTCTAAAATGTTTTATGGCGAAAACATAGCACATATTTATGTCAAACCACCACAAAAGACACAGACGATATGCAGCCATTTTGTCGAACAAAAGATGCAATCACAAACGCAGGATTAAAAGAAAAATAATTCACTAACCTTTTGAAAATCTTCATCAGATGACAGTAATATGACATGTTACACAGTACATTTATGTTTTTTTCAATAATATGCAATTTATATCCATAAATCTCCGTTTACATTGACGCCATGTTCAGAAAATGCTCAAAAATGTCCGGAGAAATTATAGATAGCTCTGCCAGATAACAGAAATACACATCATAAACTTTGACTAAATATAGTTAGAAAGATACACTGCTTTTACACTGTGACCGCTGTGTCACATTTATTTTTAAAGTTACGGAATTAGTTCACTATGCAATAATCTGAGAAGGAGCTCAGACGTAAGCAATATTTCTCCGCTATGTTGGAGTCAACGGAAATACAAAATTATAACATAAATATTCCCTTACCTTTGATGGTCTTCGATCAGAATGTAGTGGAAGGAGTTATACTTACCCAATACATCGTTTTGTTTCAGTTCGGGTGTCCATATACTAGCATATGCTATCACTTTCAGCTCAAATGCACCAAAAATGACTTCTGGTCCAGAACAGTTGCGCATCAAAACTTCAAAATTACATATTATATGTCGATTAAACTGGTCAAACTAAGTGCAGAATCAAGCTTTAGGATGTTATAAACGTACAAAACGATTGGCATTACAACCGGACAATCGTACTTCATCTCAGGCAAGCTGGAACAGAGGAAGGTCTGTGTCCAATTCGCGCCCTAACGCACATGTATTTTCTCGCGACACCCACTCTTTTTCGTCTCAAAGGGTCAAAGTTTGCGGGTTTTGCACAATTAAACGCTCTGAATGAGGACATCTAGTGGAAGACATAGAAAGTGTTTCCAGATCCATAGCTGGTTGGGAAGGGTGGGGGCGATGACGTCAAAGTTGCCCCAACTTTCTGGATGCCAAAACTAGTTTGGGAGATTGCCTGCCCTGTGAGTTCTGCTATACTTACAGACATAATTCAAATGGTTTTGGAAGCTTTAGAGTGTTTTCTATCCAATAATAATTATTATATGCATATATTAGCAATTTTGGACAGATTTTCATTCAGTTTACTATGAGCACGCAATTCATCCAAAGGGGGCAGTATTATGCCTAGCCTTAACAGGCTTAACCTGTTACATCTATGGGGGCGCTATTTCATTATTGGATAAAAAAACGTGCCCGTTTTAAGCGCAATATTTTGTCACAAAAAGATGCTCGACTATGCATATAATTGACAGCTTTGGAAAGAGAACACTCTGACGTTTCCAAAACTGCAAAGATATTGTCTGTAAGTGCCCCAGAACTGATGCTACAGGCGAAACCAAGATGAAACTTCAAACAGGAAATGAGCAGGATTTTTGAGGCTCTGTTTTTCATTGTCTCCTTATATGGCTGTGAATGCGCAAGGAATGAGCCTGCCCAATCTATCGTTTCCCCAAGGTGTCTGCAGCATTGTGACGCATTTGTAGGCATATCATTGGAAGATTGACCATAAGAGACTACATTTGCCAGGTGTCTGCCCGGTGTCCTCCGTTGAAATTGGTGCGTCATCTTCAACTGCACATCTTTTTCCAAGCGATTCACAGGAGAAAGTAGACATCCACGAATGATATATCAATGAAGGGATATGTGAAAAACACCTTGAGGATTGATTCTAAACAGCGTTTGCCATGTTTCAGTTGATATTATGGAGTCAATTTGGAAAACAGTTTGCCGTTTTGATGACTGAATTTTCGTTTTTTTTTTTGGTACCCAAATGTGATGTACAAAACGGAGCGATTTCTCCTACACAAAGAATCTTTCAGGAAAAACTGAACATTTGCTATGTAACTGAGAGTCTCCTCATTGAAAACATTCGAAGTTCTTCAAAGGTAAATGATTTTATTTGAATCCTTATCTGGTTTTTGTGCAAATGTTGCCCGCTAAATGCTACGCTAAATGCTACGCTAGCTATCAATACTCTTACACAAATGCTTGTTTTGCTATGGTTCAAAAGCATATTTTGAAAATCTGAGATGACAGTGTTGTTAAGAAAAGGCTAAGCTTGAGAGATAGCACATTCATTTCATTTCATTTGCGATTTTCATAAATAGTTTTTTATTTTATTTCACCTTTATTTAACCAGGTAGGCTAGTTGAGAACAAGTTCTCATTTGCAACTGCGACCTGGCCAAGATAAAGCATAGCAGTGTGAACAGACAACACAGAGTTACACATGGAGTAAACAATTAACAAGTCAATAACACAGTAGAAAAAAAGGGGAGTCTATATACATTGTGTGCAAAAGGCATGAGGAGGTAGGCGAATAATTACAATTTTGCAGATTAACACTGGAGTGATAAATGATCAGATGGTCATGTACAGGTAGAGATACTGGTGTGCAAAAGAGCAGAAAAGTAAATAAATAAAAACAGTGTGGGGTTGAGGTAGGTGAAAATGGGTGGGCTATTTACCAATAGACTATGTACAGCTGCAGCGATCGGTTTGCTGCTCAGATAGCACATGTTTGAAGTTGGTGAGGGAGATAAAAGTCTCCAACTTCAGGGATTTTTGCAATTCGTTCCAGTCACAGGCAGCAGAGTACTGGAACGAAAGGCGGCCAAATGAGGTGTTGGCTTTAGGGATGATCAGTGAGATACACCTGCTGGAGCGCGTGCTACGGATGGGTGTTGCCATCGTGACCAGTGAACTGAGATAAGGCGGAGCTTTACCTAGCATGGACTTGTAGATGACCTGGAGCCAGTGGGTCTGGCGACGAATATGTAGCAAGGGCCAGCCGACTAGAACATCCAAGTCGCAGTGGTGGGTGGTATAAGGTGCTTTAGTGACAAAACGGATGGCACTGTGATAAACTGCATCCAGTTTGCTGAGTAGAGTGTTGGAAGCAATTTTGTAGATGACATCGCCGAAGTCGAGGATCGGTAGGATAGTCAGTTTTACTAGGGTAAGTTTGGCGGCGTGAGTGAAGGAGGCTTTGTTGCGGAATAGAAAGCCGACTCTTGATTTGATTTTCAATTGTAGATGTTTGATATGAGTCTGGAAGGAGAGTTTACAGTCTAGCCAGACACCTAGGTACTTATAGATGTCCACATATTAAAGGTCGGAACCATCCAGGGTGGTGATGCTCGTCGGGCATGCGGGTGCAGGCAGCGATCGGTTGAAAAGCATGCATTTGGTTTTACTAGCGTTTAAGAGCAGTTGGAGGCCAATGAAGGACTGTTGTATGGCATTGAAGCTCGTTTGGAGGTTAGATAGCACAGTGTCCAAGGACGGGCCGGAAGTATATAGAATGGTGTCGTCTGCGTAGAGGTGGATCAGGGAATCGCCCGCAGCAAGAGCAACATCATTGATATATACAGAGAAAAGAGTCGGCCCGAGAATTGAACCCTGTGGCACCCCCATAGAGACTGCCAGAGGACCGGACAGCATGCCCTCCGATTTGACACACTGAACTCTGTCTGCAAAGTAATTGGTGAAAACGTTAACGTTACGTTATGCTAATGAGCTTGAGGCTATAACTGGATACAGGTTTTTTTCATAGCCAAACGTGAACAAAACGGAGCGATTTGTCCTACACAAATAATATTGTTTGAAAAACTGAACATTTGCTATCTAACAGAGTTAGATCTGAAGTTCTTCAAAGGTAAATGATTTTATTTGAATGATTTTCTTGTTTTTGTGAAAATGTTGCTGGCTGAATTCTAGGCTTATAGCTATGCTAGCTATCAATACTCTTACACAAATGCTTGTTTAGTTATGGTTGAAAGCATATTTTGAACATCTGAGATGACAGTGTTGTTAACAAAAGTCTAAGCTTGAGAGCAAATATATTTATTTAATTTAATTTGCGATTTTCATGAATAGTTAACATTGCGTTATGCTAATGAGCTTGAGGCTATAAATTGCTCGACGCAAGAAGTTAACCTAGCGGAGTATGAATCTGTTGGCGCAGTGGAGTATAAATCTGTAAACCTAGCGGAGAATATATCTGTTAACCTAGCGGAGTATATATCTGTTAACCTAGCGGAGTATATATCTGTTAACCTAGCGGAGTATATATCTGTTAACCTAGCGGAGTATATATCTGTTAACCTAGCGGAGTATATATCTGTTAACCTAGCGGAGTATATATCTGTTAACCTAGCGGAGTATAAATCTGTTAACCTAGCGGAGTATATATCTGTTAACCTAGCGGAGAATATATCTGTTAACCTAGCGGAGTATATATCTGTTAACCTAGCGGAGAATATATCTGTTAACCTAGCGGAGTATATATCTGTTAACCTCTTACACCTATGGTGGCGCTATTTCATTTTTGGAAGAAAAACGTTCCCGTTTTAAACAAGATATTTTGTCTCAAAAAGATGCTCGACTATGCATATAATTGCTACTGTTCGAAAGAAAACACTCTGACGTGTCCAGAAATACAAATATCTTCTCTGTGCGTGCCCTTTAACGTGAGCTTCAGGCAAAACCAAGATGACTTGGCATCCAGGAAATGACAAGGATTTTTGAGGCTCTGTCTTTCATGATCTCCTTATATGGCTGTGAACGCAAGAGGAATGAGTCTGCCCTTTCTGTCGTTTCCCCAAGGTGTCTGCAGCATTGTGACGTATTTGTAGGCAGATCATTGGAAGATTGACCATAAGAGACCACATTTACCACGTGTCCGCCCGGTGTCCTGCGCCGAAATTGGTGCGCAAAAGTCACCTGCCAGTATTTTTCCATGGGGCACAGAGAGAGAAGCAAGCTTCCACGAACTGCATGTCAATGAAGAGATATGTGAAAAAACACCTTGAGGATTGATTCCAAACAACGTTTGCCATGTTTCGTCGATATTATGTAGTTAATCCGGAAAAAGTTTCACGTTGTAGGTGACTGCATATTCGGTTCGTTTCGGTAGCCAGGCGCAATGTAGAAAACGGAACGATTTCTCCTACACACAGACGCTTTCAGGAAACACTGCGCATCTGGTATGTGGCTGGGAGTCTCCTCATTGAAAACATCAGAAGCTCTTCAAAGGTAAATGATTTTATTTATTTGGTTATCTGGCTTTTGTGAAAATGTTGCGTGCTACATGCTACACAAAATGCTATGCTAGCTTTGCATACTCTTACACAAATTAGTCAATTTCTATGGTTCAAAAGCATATTTTGAAAATCTGAGATGACAGTGTTGTTAAGAAAAGGCTAAGCTTGAGAGCAAACGCATTATTTTAATTTTATTTGCGATTTAAATCGTTAACGTTGCGTTATGCTAATGAGCCTGAGGCTTAGTCACAATCCCGGATCCGGGATGGGGAGTTTCAAGAGGTTAATTAACCTAGCGGAGTATATATCTGTTAACCTAGCGGAGTATATATCTGTTAACCTAGCGGAGTATATATCTGTTAACCTAGCGGAGTATAAATCTGTTAACCTAGCGGAGTATAAATCTGTTAACCTAGCGGAGTATATATCTGTTAACCTAGCGGAGTAAATATCTGTTAACCTAGCGGAGTATATATCTGTTAACCTAGCGGAGTATAAATCTGTTAACCTAGCGGAGTATAAATCTGTTAACCTAGCGGAGAATATATCTGTTAACCTAGCGGAGTATATATCTGTTAACCTAGCGGAGTATATATCTGTTAACCTAGCGGAGTATATATCTGTTAACCTAGCGGAGTATATATCTGTTAACCTAGCGGAGTATATATCTGTTAACCTAGCGGAGAATATATCTGTTAACCTAGCGGAGTATATATCTGTTAACCTAGCGGAGTATATATCTGTTAACCTAGCGGAGAATATATCTGTTAACCTAGCGGAGTATATATCTGTTAACCTAGCGGAGTATATATCTGTTAACCTAGCGGAGAATATATCTGTTAACCTAGCGGAGTATATATCTGTTAACCTAGCGGAGAATATATCTGTTAACCTAGCGGAGTATATATCTGTTAACCTAGCGGAGTATATATCTGTTAACCTAGCGGAGAATATATCTGTTAACCTAGCGGAGTATATATCTGTTAACCTAGCGGAGAATATATCTGTTAACCTAGCGTAGTATAAATCTGTTCAGACCACCAGTCTGGTTATTAAAGTTCAGACCACCAGTCTGGTTATTAAAGTTCAGACCACCAGTCTGGTTATTAAAGTTCAGACCACCAGTCTGGTTATTAAAGTTCAGACCACCAGTCTGGTTATTAAAGTTCAGACCACCAGTCTGGTTATTAAAGTTCAAACCACCAGTCTGGTTATTAAAGTTCAGACCACCAGTCTGGTTATTAAAGTTCAGACCACCAGTCTGGTTATTAAAGTTCAGACCACCAGTCTGGTTATTAAAGTTCAGACCACCAGTCTGGTTATTAAAGTTCAGACCACCAGTCTGTGTCAGGACCTGGTTACGAACCTGGGTCTCCGGAGTGAGAAACAGTCACTTAACCAAATGAGCCACGAATAGTCAGCAGAACCCAGAAGATGAGGCAGACACAGCAGTACTTAAGACGGTGTATTTAATAAAGTAAAAATGAGAAGTCCTTCAATACAAAATTGGCAAATCCAAAAGGTGGTAGGAATAGCACAAAAAAAACCTCAAGAGATACTCAAAAACAAAAACAGGATTCCACAAGAGCATCCACCGGAATCGACAAGAATACACAGAACACTAGGGCTGGGTGCTAACATACAAACACAGAGCACAGAACTGAGGGAAACTAAGGGTTTAAATACAATCAGGGGAAACGAGGCACAGGTGCAAATAATAATGGGGAACAAGGGAAAAAACATAAGGTCAAAAAGCACAATGGGGGCATCTAGTGACCAAAACCCGGAACAACCCTGGCCAAATCCTGACAGTCTGGTTACTAAAGTTCAGACCACCAGTCTGGTTATTAAAGTTCAAACCACCAGTCTGGTTATTAAAGTTCAGAACACCAGTCTGGTTATAGCCCCAGTAAATATATATATTTTTTCAGATACATTTCCCAACAGTTTTGACCTTTTGCTTCTATGTTGTCGCCATGGCAACAGGTTGCTCTTCCGCCATAGTGATGTTGCCCAGAGTCAGCAAGACCACCGTATCTCCCCCCATGCTAACTCTCTCTCTCTTTCTCACTATACCTTTCTCTTTCTCTCCCCCTCTCTCTTTCTTTCTCTCTCTCTCTCTCCCTCTCTCTCTTTCTCTCTCTCTCTCCATGGGTGGCCATCTCTCCCAAGGAGACAGACTCAGATGTTGTATTTCCCCGTCCAATGAGAAGACTTCATCTCATCCTCTCTGTGTTCAGATCAGAGACGGTAGAGAAAGTGAGACATCCCACTCACTCATTTTCTTCTGGGCTGGGGTGGGTGGGGTGACCAGCAGGGGACAATAAGTAAACCAAAGCAAGCTGTTACCTCTCTCGCGTGACCATGCCAGATATTATAGCATAAGTAAACTGTTTCATTTATCCACTATCAGATCACAGCAACGTGGAATCCCCTATGGCTGTCCCCTGCTCTCTGCTATGTCTGCAAACACACACACTCAAAAGGTTCTACAGCTGCACCATCGAGAGCATCCTGACCGGTTGCATCACCGCCTGGTGTGGAAACTGCTCGGCAATCTGACCATAAGGTGTTACAGTGGGTCGTGAATATGGCCCAGTACATCACTGGGGCCAAGCTTCCTGCCATCCAGGACCTACAGTATATACTAGAGGGTGTCAGAGGAAAGCCCATAAAATTGTCAGAGACTCCA